>NC_060207.1:36990000-37290000 GCF_021130785.1 Homalodisca vitripennis
ATATATATTCTCAACTCAAGAGTCGCATCTGTTTGGAGCAACATGGCTTCTTGAAGGGCCGCTCTACCACAACCAATCTACTGATGTTTCAGGAATATATAATGTCAGCTTTTGCAAATTCCTCACAGGTAGATTGCATATATCTAGATTTTAGCAAAGCATTTTGATAAGATTAATCACAGTCTACTTATATCAAAGCTTGAAGGCTATGGCATTTGGGGACCTCTGCTTCGTTGGATGAGTAGCTATTTGCGGGGAACGTACTACTATAGTCAAGTACGATGGAGGTACGTCCTTGAAACCATTCTCTGTCCCCTAAGGTGTACCACAGGGATCTCATCTGGGCCCACTGCTTTTTAACTGTTTATCAATGATATTTCTAGTGCAATATCATCGAAGTTTCTTCTGTTTGCTGATGATATTACAGGTTTTCAGCAGGGTTACATCTCCTCAATGACCAAGAGAGGAACTCCACTAACATTCCCTTGACAGGATAAGTAAACTGGTGCAGAGTAAAATGCTAAGGAGCTTAATATAGCCAAGTGTCTTGTCATCAGCTTACACTCGGAGCAACACAGCCAGGCCCTTTGACTATTCTCTAAATGGATCCCCTCTTAAAAAGATAGTAGACAGAGTACAGGGACCTCGGAGTTATTATGACCACCTCCCTAAGCCACTTACGAACACATAATGGCATGTTACAAATAAGGCCTCTTCTATGCTTGGGTTTATTGCCCGAACTTGCAAAGACTTCAGATCCCCTCTACATTGGCTATCCTCTATAAGACTCTTGTGCGTCCTTTGTTGGAGTACTGTTCCGTTGTTTGGTCTCCATATCAAGCAGGCCCACATTGTGCTGCTGAACAGAGTACAGGTGCGTTGCTTAAGACTTCTTGGAGTCAAACTGGGATATAATTATCTTGCAACCCCCGTCGCTGAGATTGAGATGCTATATGGACTGCAACCTCTCCAGGAAAGAAAGAAAATATATTGATATTTTATTCCTGTCCAGGCTGGGTGAACGGCTTCCTCGACTGCCCTCATCTAGTGTCGGATATTGACTTCTCTATACCAAGAGGTACCCGCTCCTAAGACACTTTTCTGCAGAAGATTTAGGCCCACATATTATGCATCAAACCATGGAATATGCAGACTTCTAAAAATGGGTAGCGAGGCAGCGCACATCGACTTTTTTCACGATTCAAAAATACACCCTGAAAAACAAAGAATTATTAAATGTAAACACCTAACACATGCTTAAACAGATCCACTTACAGTAACTAACAGCTACGATTGTATATAATTATTGATAGTTATATTGTTGAGTTTCTAAATTGTATTAATGTTATAGCATTGGTCAACTATTTATTTATCGTTGCTGTTACTGTATTGTTATTATTCCTTGTTATTTATTGTTGTTTTTGTTATTTATATTTATAGTATATCACTCTGTTATTGCCTATGTTGTTCAAGTTAGAGCTTTACATAAGACTGTGTATATTGATTATGATTTGTCATCTTGATTGCTAAGTACTTGATTTGTTGAATTACTTTTGTAAAAAATGGTGGAACCGTTGAAATAAATAAATAAATAAATAAAATAAATAATACGTTCATTTTACTCGTGCCAAATTATAACTTGACAGATGATGTGTAGTGGAGCGATTTTTAATTACATTACATTCATACTCATATGTCTCAGTTTCGTTAATTTTCATATTTGATTAAACACAAATTTATAAACATCTAAAGATTATTTCACCAAATTCATTTTAAAATTTTTACATATAAAAAAAATTAGCCCGCTATTATGTTTGAAAAAACAGTTTTTAACCACATTTTATTATACAAAAAAAAACCTGAAAAGTCGTTTATAATCCAAAGTTGTGAATAATTTTCACTTTTCTTCTTCCTTAATATTTTTATTATAATGTTAAATTATGGTGGTTAATTCAATTTGGTTACAGATAATTCGTAACTGATATTTCGCTCGTACACTATGTCTAAGCTATGAATACTAAAAGTATACAATACCACACTAAAATGTATTATCTTATATTGTAGTTGACACAATAGACGTGTGCACGCTGCACAAATGATGTTCTAAAGATCTACATACATGATGTTAAAAAGAAAAAATCCTCTCCTTCACAATTCTTCTACACCTTTTTGATTTCCATCATTTCAACACTTTGAGCGAATTGTTCGTATGTAACCGTACGGAACAGTTATTTTTCGCAACCTTTCTGTCAAACGAGTGTGTACGATCTAAAGTGCATATTGTACTAAATTGTGAATTTGGTGTTCTTTTATATAAGAGGATATCAATAGTACATACAATCGCTATTGTACACTGTACGATACTATCATTGAATACGTATCGTAAAAAGTATTTAACTGTGCCTCTAAAATAAAAAAGTGTTGTTATTTCAATAGAATAACATCAAGTATTATTATTAGTAGAATTAAGTATTAATCCTAGATTTAGTATTAATATGCACAATTCACATTTGTAGGTAATTCAAATATTGTATGGCACCTACATGTTTGCATAATGGACATTCCATTGAGGTTCTATATTTAAAAAGGAATCAATTTTATGAGACTATATTTTGTATGTATGTAATCTTGCGCGGGTCCAAATTTTTTAAAAGTAAACACTTTCTGTGACCTTCAAATTATAATGAACTTTGAAATATTTTATCTTGTTTCCTTCTTTCAACCTTTTACATCTTGTTATGGACAAATTTACGTCTCACAATGTTACAACACCTCAAAGACAATAATAATAACAGAATAGCAACGGTAGAGAGAGCCTTATCTACTGCGCTTTGTGATGTGCAACAATTTTGGTTTTAAATACCTAATTGCCTTTAACAGTAAAGCTTGAAAAATGAACCGTCATCTGCAACATAAAGCTTTAGGGAGTTGGTAGCGGTAAGGATGGGCTTAAAAATTAATTGAAACCACAATGAGAACAATTATCAGTTGTATGGTGAAAGTCAGGTTAATTGAAATAGTTCGTTCGGTTGTACTAATATGTAGCATTCAGTTGTTGCTACTATCAACCTAACATAAAAACTATCAACCTTTATAGTATTATGCTGTTATTTAAAATTTCAAGTTTTGTGTTACATACGATCCGCAAACTAAGGTTTCCTAAATTCCAATTTCTTTAAAACACAGATATTTTTATTGCTGTATAATACTATTTCAGTATATACAGCTTACTATATGAATAAAGATTAATCTTTTACGCTTTAAAGAAGAATTGTCGTATCTCTTTCAGCTCCCATGTTATTTACAGGAATACATGGTTCTACATACAAATAATTGTAATCTGGTGGTAGTATATTGACGCTTTTGACATTAATTTTTGATCAAATTTTATAAGATGGCCTAATGCAATACACAGCTCCATAAAATATATAAAATGTGTTATAATGAATTCTTGCAAAAAACATTTTATATGAGATTTGGATACACTTTTAAACGTTTTCTAAACTTTCTTATAGCCAAATGTAAATATTAATATTAGAAAACTTTAATCAAAACCATATTAGCTCTAACTAAACACCAAAATGGAAATTGGGGCAATACATATAATGCTCATCATACATTATGAGTATAAATACATTTTCCCTTTATTTATGTTAACCAGGAAAGTCAACTTAGTCCTGTTCACGTACAGAAATTTGGACAAAAGTTGTATATTTTAGCTAATGTTCTGTGTGGATGGCGAGGCACAGTTTAGGGTGAAGGTGGTAGAGGTCATTCACTCATTCATACTTATTCGTTACACTCTCACTAATACCACAGGATGTAACACAACCTATGTTATAATACCTTTATTCTTATTTACTAAAATTGCAAAATTAATCTTCCAATAAGACTTTTTTAATGTTCATATATGCGTTGCATGTAAAATGTTATTGGTTCCAAATAAATATGTAATTCAATAATAAAACTCTTCCCCAAACTAGTGAGACTAGGGGTTATATTTGTCCGATTCTAGGTCGACCGGCCTCAGTGGGTTGTCTGGTTTTTGCATCATAGACATGTTGGATACATCTTTTTAGGAAACATTTATTTTGACTGTCGTAACAATTTAATGAAAATTGCATTTATTTAAATATTCTTTTCCTTACATACTTATGACTTTTTTAATTGTAAAATTTGCAACTGAACCACAAGCATTCGTGAATCAAGACGTTTGTCGGTTTGTTGTTGTTTGGATGAACATAACACTAAAATATAAATATTTCAATTTATTCCATATTGGATAAGGATAATATAATCTTTTACATTTTACAGAGGTCATCTTGTGGTGATGGCAATGTACGAATAATTCACTCCACGTGTCGCTTAGCAAGCTTCACTGAGGTTGCATGTAAAATCAAAAAGTACATTACCCATTTTATTCTCGATTTCGTCCTGATGACAGATTTAAAGACGGGCAACCATGCAGAAAAGAATCCTTTACATCCCCCTGTCTGACCAAATATAAATTGGTTCAGACAGACTGACACAAATAAAACTTGTCAGTCACTTATATATATATTGGTATACATAAGTAAGTACAAGTTCAAACTAAGTACAGTCATTTTTAATTTTATAGTATGTATAGCAATGGAGCAAGGAAAGCAAGAGATTCGTTTGTTCTCTAAAATGCTTAAAATGGGAACAAATTTACGATAGACATTATTTCAAGTAAAGTTCACATTTTTAAGTAAAGTAAGTATGAGAAGTTCACGGAAGACTTCTTTGGACGAGTCTCAAAAACTTGTGTGCTGTTACACAACAGTACTTTTAAAAACACTTAATGACAAAATGGCTGCCACAATCGAAGGTAGTTTTTTAGAATTAAATTTAAAGTCAATACAGTGATTGAAATTTTATAAACTCTAATTTCAACAGGTTGCTCCAAATTTTCATGTTTGTTACTTCTTAATATAATTACTCATATTCACATTTCATACATCAATTATTACTGTTAATGTCATTAAATGTGTATGGCAAAATGTTAATGATACGTGCCGAAGCTAATTAAACATGCTTTGTACATTCTAGGTAGTCATGAATACCGAGTGTCGGGTTGATACTCTATATTACAATAGTACACCAACTATAATATTACTTCATACTAACATGGTAACTTCATATTGTTGCTTCTTTTCTAAAAAATATTTATATATTTAATATAATTTTATTTTGTAACAGATAAGGTGTGTAGTACAATTTATTTTACCACATTGCTTTAACGAATAAATCGCTGTAAATTTCGTGTAGTATTGTATAAAAAAAGTTCTAAAACTGAGTTGATTTAAATAATACGAGTATAAGCCAAATAAAAACTTGTGAAAAACATGTAAAAATGGGTGTGAACCAAAGAGGAGGCTTTTTCCCTATTGATGTTTTTAAAATGATTTACCATCATAATAGCATGTTTTCTTATAAGAAATATTAAATAAAATTTAGTAAAATTGTATTTCCAGTTGTTACAAGTACCCTTTTATGACATTTATTATTCTCAAAGAAATATATTTATTTAATTTTACGCTAGTAACTTTTAAGTTATTTTTATTTTTCATTTCCATACTTTTATTTTAATGGGTGATGTGATCTAGATATGTTTATTACTTTAAAATTATCAAAATATAAGTTTTAAAATGTTATAAAATGGTTTATGAAAGGTATATTCAGATTACTATCTACCTAAGTAAAGAATAGACATTACTTACCCTCACCTGGAAGGATTTCTTCCTTGCAAACGTAGGTTTTGGCTGAGCGTTAGCGATTACTAACATTCAAAGGAGCTAGAAACAATTTTCTTAATGTATGTCAGTATGTCTGCTTGTCCACATAGTATAAAAGGAATGAACTGACCTATACATTTGAGATTTTACTGGAAGCTTCCTTTATATAGGCAACATTAGGTTTTATGATGGTGCATTTCACTGCATGGGATTTGGAAGAACAATATTGATATGTTTACACTAGTCTTATGGGTTAGCATGATGGAAATGTAAAATAAATCAATTTGTTAAAAAAAGTAAGTACAGTCATTTTAAATTTTAACATATGACAGGAAAAGAGTAATGCTTTGTATTGGTTGCCAATTATTGATTACAGTAGTCGGTTTTTAGCCCTGAAAATCCTGGAATCTCAACACGACAATCCCAGGGTTTTTTTCGTGTAAATTACACGATATAAACTAAAAATAAGTCATTATTGAGAAAATCTGTAACATACAAGTATAATAATTATAATGCAAATTAATCTATGATAGGTTTCACTATTACTATAAAGTTCTTGTAACACAATAATAGAGTGTGAAGTATCAGATCATTTCTATCTCAAACAAAAACAAAGAACTTAATATCATATCAACCTTTAAGAAATAGACAGTCTTTTTTTAATTTTGGGCCCAGATTATATGCATATATTTTAGATAGTTTACATCTATCTAAAACAAATTTGATATTCGGGTTACATGTGAAATAAACTTCGATCTCGACTGGGAGCTTAAACAATTTTAAACGTTTATCTCTACTTCCACTTCTAGTTATCAAAATGAAAATATCAGGATTAGTGAAGGAAAATAAATAATAAAGTACGGTATGTAATTTTCATTTTAATAATGCACGGCACTTGAATTAAATATAATATCAAGAAGTATTACACATGCTTTATTTCATTTGGACCGTACATTTTTAAAGAAACTTTTATTTTACGAATTGATTTGCACTGCTTGGTGTTTGTATTTTTTTATCCTCAAAAAGGTATTTAACGTAATTTCCCTAATTTAATTTAACCACTGGCTAAATACTAAAAATTAAAATTAAATATAAGTTCATAAGTAAATATAAGACGATGATAGTTGTAGATGTTCAGTTTAACAATTTTGTATTTCTACTGAAATTTGATTTGACGAAAAATTATTTTAATTAGTACCAATGTTTCTCTTAAAAGAGGTGTAAATTTATATTGTGAATAAAATCATTTAAAGTGTAAATAATTCTTTGGAATATTTTTTTGCTAAATTAACATTATAGAACGATAAAACATATTTTTCAATCCCGTGATCCCGTGATAAACTTTTCTAATTACAGAATTGCACGATTAAAAATGCTCCATAAATCATGTGGATGTGACTACAGATTTGACATTTTGTATTCAGTATAATGTTTGTATACACAAGGTGTTGTTTTATTGTAGGCATGTATTCTTTGTGGAATTTAGCTGAGCATTAGCGTAGCGTATCTATCAGCAAGATATCTTGAGAAGTATTTCACCTGAAGACATATTTCTACATATACCAGAACTAGTGTAATGTTTTAAACATTACTCATTTCTGCATTATACGAGTACAATGGATGTGCATATCCATGGGATCTGACTGAGCGCCATTGCAGCTCTTAATAGCGTGGCAATATGTATCTTCCGTCTTTTTGGGGGTTGTGAAAATGTTCAATTATCTGGCTGTCTTTCCGCAGGACATCTCTAGTATGAAATGAGCTAGCATAATTTAAAATGTGCATGCAATTTTATCGAGGGCTATAATGCGACGTGTGCTCTCACCCCCCCCCCCCCCCACCCCCCCCCCCCCCCACCCCCCCCCCCCCCCACCCCCCCCCCCCCCCACCCCCCCCCCCCCCCACCCCCCCCCCCCCCCACAATGTCCAAAACCTATGTCTCTAGCAAGTTATCTACTACTAACTTCTGGATCATTCCGTACTGAATTTAGAACTACTTCATCTAATCCTACATCATGAACAATGTGTCCTACTTCGTTAGGTCTTTTGTGAACTGTACCTCCCTCCACAAGACGTTGATGGAGTCTTGAGAACACAAAATGACTGGGAAGTCGGCGATCAGGGTAGCGAGCTTGATACTCTCTTTGGGCAGCACGGGCATTTCCATCAAAAAACCCATAAATAAAGTGCATATCAGCGTATTCTCGAGTAGTGAACTCCGTGGCAGCCTACACTTGACTAAATTGAGCAGAAAAATAAGTTTATTGGAGGTAGAAGTAATTCATGTGGACACTGGTCTTACGAAATAAGATAAGGAATGAATGTACAATAATCGTGAAAGTGATAAGATAAGGAATTAAAACATTGATAAAGGATGCGACCATTAATCCATAACTAGCATCCACAAATTATTTTAAACTGTTTTAATTTTTTGTAATCTTCAATTCCTTTTTTATGGGGCAGTTTTATAAAACATAACAATTAAGTACAGTTGTTATTAAATTGTGTTAATCTTTTTGTAGCTTGCATCTTTTGTAATATTTAAACCGATAAAAGTAGGTAACCGAATACTTAACTATGGTCATATGGCATACCATTTTAAAGCCTTTTAAATGGCAAAGTTTTTAATATCTTACTTGACACATTCTTGTGTACAGGGTGTGGTAAAAAAATAGGGTTCAATGATATTTCAGTTTTTCTGAAACTTAGCATCTTTGCCCTTTAAATCGACCTGAAGCTTAATTTTCTTTTCTTACCGTTTGAACCGATAACTTTTTCAAATCTAAAATGTAACGGAGAAATTAAAAATTGTGTATTTTGCTCACATATGTCTATACGTTGCTGAGAAATACCAGATTTACGTACAAAAAACACGGTTTTTTAGAAAAACTGAAAATAATTAATTTCAGACCTAATTTTTGGGGTTAGACTTTTTTATAACCGCCACTGTATCACATTTACATTGCATTTTAACCCAAGAAATTTTGCCACACCAAGAGCCACTCACCCTGTATACATAGATTAACAATGGGTTTTTATCTCCTATTTCTTTTACTTCTAAATGTACTCTATTTTCAAAATTTTACTTAGTTGTCACTGCAATATTGTCTGCCATATTACGTCTTTATAAAGGCTAGTTAGTGATACAACGGGTACATCCGCTTGTTTTAATATTATCCTTTTCTGAGAGGGTTTGGGTTTTTCCACTCAAAGTACATTAAAGATCCAATAATAGCATTCCTAAAACTAACCAGTCAACTACTAGGTAATTTTAAATAGAATAAGAATTAATCTGTATATCTAAATGACTAACAATGAAGAATGAAGAATAACAATGTAACGATAACATATCACATTCCGGAATGTAGCTCCAAAAAGACGGGTGTTTTTAGGACCGAAGGTTACATTATTTAGATGTTCGATGCACTCTTAAAATGTCGATAATTACAATATACCCAACTGTACACTGTTTAAACTAGTGACATAACTTGTGTTTACTGTATAAACGAATTCAATTGTACTCATTGAATTTTGAAGTAATGTATCTGAGATCTTGATTAGAAACGTTCTTTAGTTGACATCTAATCGTGTTTAATTGAATTCATATATCAATGACTAGTAATTAATAACTTTTGGTAGTCAATAAAAATGTACTGGTTTTCTATTAACAACAATTATCACTCATTAAAGCATTTACATTCATATATATTTTAAAATCTAATAAGGAAACTTTTACTACGAAAAACAGTACATAAAACCATTATTAGGCCGTCTAAATTCTTTACGCAGTAAACGAAAAGAAATTTGTTAAAAAATAACGTTTTCTCTGTGGTTATGTGACAGCTTGAACACCATCAAATATTATATCTTTGAAAAAACTAACTTTTTCACAATTAATAAGTCTTTTTCATTAATTTAATCTTGTGCTTTTAGCGTTCTTTCAAATTACATTTAGATTTATGGACTTGTTTGAACATTTTCAAGTCTAAATGCACATATTTTTTCTTTTCTTTGTTAAAGTCATACATTATATGTTTCACTGGGCTGTGAAATTCTCTCTTCGGGGTCTTAAAAGTTTATCCCGTATTTTTACGTTGATATTAAATTTAACCATCAATATTTAATTTTTTATTGTTTTATAGTGATTTACATTTATGAAAACTCTGTTCAGTATACTCGTACTTGTAAGTAACATTGGGATTAAGGAGATATATAATACCTGTGTGGTACGTAGTCCAAATGTTATGCATAATTCTTATTACTTACACCCCACATGAAGAAGAACGTCATGTCGGTTATCTGATGGGAAATAAGGAATTTAGTTATGAAAAAGTATATATTTATATTTGGGTAATTTTAACTCATAAGATAATTTAGGCAAGTCCTCATAACTTAAATTAGTATTGGTTTTCATAAAGTAAACGTATCTAGATAACTCACATCTTACATACCTTGCACTATTCTATATTAAAAAGGCGTTTTTTTTTTTAAATAATACGAATTTTCGATATAATACTCATACTCTGTATAGTATTTTATATTCTAATTATATTTTATGCTGTGCCATTGTAAAAGGAAACTAAAACTTTTTAAGAACAGGTGTCTTAAGGAGAGGACACATAGACTGATATAATAAGTGAAATAGTTAGCGTGTTTAGTACGTAAAGATGCAATGTGAAATATAGATTATATGTTTAAAACAATATGCATCGCAGCAGTTTTTGTTTAGGTTTACTTACGATCTTAAATCAGCAGAAAACGTACTCGCAGTGCAACAAATTTGTATAGAAAAACATAGTGGTGTTTTATTATTTACGGTGTTTATTTACGGATATAAAAATTTTTAAAAAGCATTGTCGTTCTACAAATACAAACCGTTGTATTTATCTTAATAAATTTTAAATACCGTAGTTAATGAGTATAATTAGTACCAAGTTATTTTAAATCTTTAGATAGAGAAGAAACCACTTCAGATATCACCGCAGCCGCCCCTCCCTCCACTCTATATGGAATGTAGAGAGCGTGCTGCTTATATGGGTCTCCAGGGTGTGATCCTTCTATATCGTGGAATAACACAGGTTATACTTGCTCTCGTGTAATCATAAACATAATTCTTGAAATACGAGAGTACAAGAGAGTTTGATAAACTTTAACTGTGTAAGCCCTCCGATATTAGCCAGAGAGGCTCATGGTTTAATAAAAGGGATAGCGTTTTGCTGCCACCACCCTAGCTCGTAGGGAAATTTAGAATAGTGGTTGAGAAGGGTCTTGAAATAATTACTCACGTTTCTCCTTTGTTTGAGTCCAATCTATATTCAAAATGCACTAAAAACACTCGTAGGCGCACCCAAACTACTATATGTGTACCGGTGTGTTCGCATCTCACTCCACCACAATAGACTTACTTCACACACTCTACATTCCCAATCCCTCCGCCTACCTCCGAGCCCTCAACTCGACTGCCGACTCGTGCTGACGAGTGCTGACCCTTGCATTTCCTCAGCACGGCCAGTCACCTCACATCACGCGGTTAAAGGGACTTGGGTTAGTCCAGTTAATTTACACACTGTGTAATTACTAAAATACCATCTAAAAATTACTATATTAAAATAGTAGTGTGCGTGCGCGCTACATCACTCTCCCTTTCAGGAAAGATGGATCATACAGAATTTTCATGGTGATACATCTTAGATTCTCAGAATATAACAAACATTTACAATACTTCAAAAAAAAAAATGTATAGGATAACATTTTACATTACATCATTTTTTCACAACTTAAAAGGACAAAATAGTATTTTAGGCTGCGTAAGTTCTTATAATCTACAATTTAATTCTACTTGACATTGACAATCACTTAAGATATACGTCCTCCCTAACTACATTACATTTCTTGAGCTTGGCAAGTCCCCACATATTTATAACAAATATAGTCTTTGCAACACTGACCTGACTGGTTCAGCACTACAATGAATTTCACAATACCGTACTTCAAGGCGGGCTTGGTGTATTGAATTGAACAAAGGAAGACTCCTGAATAATTTCTGCGAGCGGAGTTCCATGTTCTACTCGAATGGTTGGGGCTTGCCGCTCAGCAACTGAGGACATCCTCGCACAGGTTGGCATTTTCCTGTGACAAAACAAAACTACGCAAAGTACACTATTCAAAAATGAACAAAATAAACATTGAAAACTATGATAATGTAGAAATAGTTTCAGTGGGGTTTCTATACTTTCTTTGATACTAGGGTACAAAACATGTGTATCATTTAAAAGCTTGTTAAGGTCTAGTTCTATGTGATTATCTTTAAGATTGTCCCTTGACTTTTTGCATTGTTTCAAATAACAAGCTACTGTTTTTAAAAGATTAGATTTTCTTCGTGAGATAGCAACAGATTAATCTTTGGGATGTGCAAATGGTTAATGTCAAATTTATATTTTATATTTCCTTGAGTCCTCGAGAATAACTTATTATATTTACCAAAGATAGGCGCAACTTGAAGCCTGTTTTAATATTCCAGACTTGTTTAAAGTTAATTCTAAATAACCTAGATGTGGTGGAGAGATAACTGAGTTTTCTCCATCAGAACTCCTCATACAATTAAGTATGACTTTATATGGTTCCTTTAGGCTATAGATCCAATCATTGCCGTTTTGGATCCATACAGGTGAAGTTACATTTATGGTTAAGGTTCGTGAGCATTTTTCTCCCTATGACTAGGTTAGATCCCATGAATAGAGCGAATATACAATCATTAACGCTATGATGCAATACATTTATAGAATTAGGACACAAATAAAAATGACTTAGTCTACACTGACTTAGTGTGTTAAAATCGATAGGTGCATAATACTGTCTCTCTTTGGAAATCAACAAATAATCAACTTGTACATTCCATTTTAACCAATGTTGAAGGTTTGTTTGGTACAATGGAATAACTTCTACTTTATAAAGTTCAAGACGTCTGTCTTGCGAACTTAAAGGTACAGTTACGATCAATCTAATTCCTGTCTTGGTGGCTAAAGCATGAGCAGTGCAAAAGGTGTAATACATAAATACGTCCTCTTCATTAACTGGTATAATTAGTTTCAAATGACGAGGTATGACTTTTCCTATGTCAAGCAATATGTTTACAAACTCATGGGGTGGTAGTAATTTGCTGCTTATTCTACCTGTGTTTACTAATTCTAAAGCTTGCCTAAACTCAACAATTCTTAACTTTGCTTCATCTATGGTTTGACCTAAATGACGTGCTAGACTGACAGATTTTAAATGTTTTGTTAATGAACGATGTAGCATAATGTTTTCTTGTTCGAATCCTTGGAGTGAAGTGATTAACATGCTATTTGAATGAGTAAGTTTAGTCATTATCTCTGATATGGCTTTAGTATTTGTTACCATCTTTTCATTCATGTCTTTCATTAAGGTGATTTGGTTTTCTCTAGAACTCAACAGTGATCCGCTAATCTTTTTTATCTCTTCAACTTTACTATTAACTTGTTCCATATCTTCGCTAGTGGGCACACCAAACAACCATTTCAATGCATATCCTCCTGCATCAACTAGTCCTCGCTTGGAGCGTTCTGTAGGTAGAAGTCTAAATAAGTCACTTACATCGGATTCATACTGGTCTATCCCGGTCTTAATTCTACTATATTCGAAAGCAAAGTCCTCATCCCACACATTTACACTAGTGTTCGTATAATAAACTAAGTCTGTGCACAATGTCTTAAGTGACTCAAGTTCGTCTCTTATTTCTATCATATTAAAATCTAATACAATCTTCCATTCATCCTCGGAAATAATTGTGTCATGAAGTTTCTTGAAAACGATTCCCTGTGTCATTTCATTCTCTGCCATTCCTGTCTCGACAAAGAGTACAAGTATTCCTGAAATCATCATTTAGATCCTAATAATTGTTTACTTCATGAATATCCTGACTTATTCGAATTTATTTTATTACGTACAGCTTGATCTTATGTTTCTTATCTTAACCTGCGTAGATATAACTTCTTTCCTTATAGTGTACTCCAATCACACATTTGAATTGTTTGGATCCTTTAATTTGGCTTTTATTCACACACCTTGCATACCCATTCATCAACATTCGTTTCACAGTCATACAACATTCATACTCACGCATACAACCCATTCAATTCGGAGTAACTATTGCATTCTACTTTGTACGTGGTACTCTAAAACATCTTTTACTTACACATCAGACAAGAAGCATAACATACTAACGAGGAATATTTTAGTGTATCATATAACATCCTCAAATAACAAACAATACATAATTATTCAATACATTGCGTTTACTTTTAACTACTAAATAAACGATGCAATACGCGTTCACTGTCATAACAATATGTATATACATTCCTATTATTTTAATAAACTTCATAGTCTTTGAATCTACACGGTTTTCTTCTATCTCTTATGGATCTAAAAGGGCCTGGTCGCTCTTCTGCGGTTCCTGGGCTTGGTTCTCTCCTGTCTTGTTCTTCATTTTGTCCGGCTACTCTATTGAATGCCTCTTCATGGTCTTCGGTCTCTTCAATGATTTCTTCCTGTTCTTCTTCTTCTGCTACCTGAGCAGCTTTTGGATCATTTTGGCTACTTCCTTGTTCTTGCAACTTAAACTCGGTGACAGGTTTTACTCGATTCACATGTACAGTTACATTCTTCCTTTTAATTCGGAGTACGACATTCAAATCTGATATAACCTTGACAATTGTGTATGGACCTTTCCATGGTCTAGACAACTTCTTCACTCTTCCTTTTTTCACTTGGGGCACGTGAAGGTATACTCGTTGGCCCTCTTCAAATTTATTTAGCTTAGAATTCTTGTCGTATTGTCTCTTTTGCTGGGTTCTTGCATGGTCTTGGCATTGTTGAGACAAATTCCTTACGGCATTCAACTTCATCTTAAGATCTTCGACATAATCAGGGTAACCATCATCTTCTTCTGTGATCAATAGATCATCTTCTAAGGGAGTCTTCATCTCTCTTCCAAAGACTAGCTCAAAAGGAGAAAATCCTGTTGAATCATGCACTTGAGAGTTATAAGCCATATTTACCATTGGTAGGAGCTCGTCCCAGTCTGTTTGATTTCGGTTGACATAATGACTTAGCATCTTGGGTATGGATCTATGAACTCTTTCTGTTCTACCATTGCTCATGGGATGATATGCGGTGGTTTGAAGTTTCTTTATTCTTAGTAGAGCACACATGCTTTTCATTATTTCGGATGTGAAATTTGAGCCTTGATCAGTAATTAATTCACAGGGTACTCCCATCTTCGTAATGACTCTCTGCACAAGTGCTCGGGCTATTGTTTCTGCAGTTTGGTCTGGCAATGCAATAAACTCTCCGTACCTTGTAAAATGATCTATAACTGTCAGTATGTATTTGTTTTTGGAGCTTGTTAGGGGTAATGGGCCAACAATGTCACACGAAATCCGGTATCCAAATTCTGTACTTTCTTGAAATTTACCTAAAGGTGCTTTAGTTTTTCCGTAATCCATTCTTTTATTGCATGGATCACATGCTCTGATAAAGGAGACAACATCTAATTTCATTTTCGGCCAATAAAACTTTTCTTGGATTCTTAACATCGTCTTCTTGATACCTCCATGACCTGCTGTCGGGATATCATGGTGTAAACGAATAACCTTCTCTCTTAACCGTCTTGGAACGACTATCAGTTGTCTGTCCTGCCTCTTTATATAGATGACTCCTTGTGGACTTGTTTTGAACTGAGGGTATTTTTTCAATCTCTGGCACTCTTCATCCTTACATTGATTTTCTTTAATGCTGTCCACATCCAATATAGGTAGACTTTCCACAGTATTCTTGCACACAATTCTGCTCAGACAATCAGCGTTTTGATTTTTTATCCCTGGTTTATGGAATACCTTGTAGTCATATTCAGCCAATTTCAGTGCCCATCTAGTGAGTCTACTCGAAGGATCTTTTAGCGACAGCAGCCATCTGATTGCGCTGTGATCAGTATACAAGGAGAATGATCGTCCGTACAGGTAGCATCGGAAATACTTTACTGCCCATACAACTGCTAAAAGTTCTTTTTCCTGTTACTGTATAATTCTGCTCAGCAGAGTTTAACTGTCTTGACGCATAGGCGATAGGGTGTTCTATTCCATTAATCACTTGTCCTAATACTGCGCCAAGTGCAACATTACTTGCATCAGTGCTTAAGACGAATTCCTTGGAGAAATTTGGATACACTAATAAAGGTTCAGTTACAAGGATGGTCTTCAATTTTTCAAATGATGTTTCCGCTTCTTCGTTCCACTCAAACTTTTGGTCTTTTTTGGTTAATTTTGTCAGAGGTTTAGCGATGTCGGCAAATTTCGGTACATGCCTCCTATAGTAACTACATAGTCCTATAAATCCACGAAGTTCCTTTTCATTCTTGGGTCTTGGAAAATTTTTGACAGCTTCAATCTTATTCTGACATGGTTTGATTCCATCTCTCGATACAACATGGCCTAGGAAGTTAATTTCAGACTTTGCTATTTGGCATTTCTTCAACTGGATACTCAAATTTACCTCTTGAAATCTCTCTAGAACTTCACTAAGATCTTTAGCGTGCTGATCAATACTCGAACTGAAGATTAGGATATCATCCATGTAGGGCAAACATGCTTTTCCTTTCAGACCTGTGAGAGTAGTATCAACCAATCGTTGAAATACAGAAGGAGAATTGATCAATCCCATTGGCATGCGTGTATATTCATAATGACCATCAGGAGTACTGAAGGCCGTCTTCTCTTGACTTTCAGGGTGCATTTTTACCTGATAGAAACCTGAATT
Organism: Homalodisca vitripennis; assembly: GCF_021130785.1. Classification (NCBI taxonomy): domain Eukaryota; kingdom Metazoa; phylum Arthropoda; class Insecta; order Hemiptera; family Cicadellidae; genus Homalodisca; species Homalodisca vitripennis. Next base: position 37,006,593 of record NC_060207.1, read on the forward strand.
CAGATCCAGTGCCGAGAAGTACTGACTGCCTCCTAACATGTCTAAAGTTTCATGTATATCTGGAAGGGGATATATTTCCGGAACTGTAATTTTATTGAGTTCCCGATAGTCTACACATAGACGATAACTGATGGTACCATCAGAGCCTGCTTTCTTGGGGACAATGATTACCGGTGCTGACCATGGGGAAGTACTGGGTACAATTACACCTTTATCTAATTGTTCTTGTATCAAATTTTGTAGAGTACCTCTCTGTGATTGTGGCACTCTGTAAGGTTTCTTATTGATCGGAGGATGTTGGCTCGTGTTGATTTTGTGAGTAACTAAAGAAGTACACCCCAAATTCTCTATTCCTCCTAAGCTAAATAGACGCTTGTAGCGTTGGAGAACATTTTTTAATTTATTTTGGTCTTCAGTTGGGAGGTGCTTTAATTTTTCTTCAAGTTTTCCATTGAATTCCTCTGTCCTATTTTGTGTTAGATTTACTCGTTTCCATGCTCCTTTATTTGCTTCACTGTGTGGCTCTTCTATTTTGCAGAGCAGCGTATTCTTGTATATCACTAAATTTTCAGATGTGATATTTATGATTTTGGTCCAACACATTCCTTTATTCACTTTTGAAAGGCTTCTAGCGACATTGATGCCATGAACTTTTACTAACGCTGGTTCTGTAATTACTGTTTTTCCTTCCATTTGTTCCATTTGATCCTTTTTGTTTTTGCTTAATTTTACTTGAATAAGCATTTCTGAACGGGCAGGCACGTTGATGTTTGTGCGACTATACGCTAAAATGTCAGGTATTTCTTCCTTCAGGATTTGTTTTGGTGGATTAAGGTTTGTTGAACTTGTTTCGTGGGAACATTGAACAATGCCAATGCCACTTCTCCTGCTTCGAGTTACAGGGGATTCTCTTTCATGGAAACTGCATGCTATCTTGTTTCCAATACTCAGAGACTTATTCTCAAGGTCAATCACAGCCTTTTTTCGTTTCAAAACATCGTATCCTAGGATAGCAATATAATCTTCAGGGAGATCTGTTGCTACGAAGTCACATTTTAAATCAAGTAACTCCAGTTGCAAGGTCTCTGTTACAGTGCCGTAAACGTTCATAACAGCACCAGTGATACCTCGTATTTGGATTTCAGTTGGAGTTAGCTTGTTCTGAGTCATTGTCCTATCGATCAGTGATATTTGTGCTCCTGTATCGATTACAATGAGACCGTTCACTCCTCCTATGCACCCTTGTACAATTAATTCACTCACATTTTCTTGTGTCAAAGTGGCAACAGCTTTGAAATTCAACTTCGCCTGTCTGAGTCCCGTGTGGTTCAGATTTAATGATTTCTGAGGTTCCCAGCGGCGTGCCTGGGTCCCTCGTTGTGGTTTAACGTGTTCGAAGCTGATCCACGTCCTCCATGCTGATACCCTCTGCTCCTGAAGGTTCCTCCTCTAGCTGCGCCTCTTCCTAATGCTGTATTTCTCATACCCCAACAATTGTTTGCTGTGTGTCCCGGTTTTCGGCAATTTTCACAATAATAGGTAGTTGTTTCACTTTTACTTCTACAATCCCTCTCTTTGTGACCTTTCTTCTTACATGTATAACATACAATATCTACTCGCCTGGATTGGCATTCTCTGGCTTTATGGCCTGGTTTCCCACAAGTGTAACACGTAGTATCGGTGATCGTTCCAAAAACTCGCCTTGTCTTCTCCTCAAATTCGGATGGTCTTTTCTCTAAGTTGTTTAGAGCTATCGCCGTGGTTACAGCTTCTCTGAATGTTTTAGGGAACTTGATCCTGGTCTGCCGTCCTATTTCACCATTTAATCCTCTTACAAAGGCATCCATGGCTCTTCTATCGGCCTCTTCTCTCAGAATTTGGTTTGCTTCAGCGTTGTTTGTAACTCTTAGAGTTTTATCACTGACCCTTTTTACTCGGTCAGAGAACTGCTCAATAGTTTCTCCTCTGTTTTGTCGTATGCTAGCCAATTGCTCGAAGTAGTAATGATCTGGTAGGCTATCGCCGAATCTTTCCATAAAAGCAGCTTTTATTTCTTCTAAAGTTGTTGAGTTTTTACATTTTTCGTCTGACTTTGCAAACTGTAGAGCACTGCCTGTTAGTTTAAGTTTTAAAACTTGAAGTTTTTGAGCTTCACTCCAATTGCTGAGCTCTCCAATTCCTTCGATGTTGTCAAAGAAGGGGGCGACTAGATCTGCTTTCTCTCCATCGTAATGGGCTATACTTGAGACAAGCTCAAATGACGGCTTGCTGTCTGCAAGGGTCATGTCCATCGGGTACGGAGATGTTTCAGTTTTGTTCACCGCGGAGGTAGAAGCGTTGGCTAACGTTTCATCTAGTGTTACTTGAAGCGACCTCACTTTATTCGATATGGCATCAAAGGCGTCTTGGACCTCAACGGTCTTCCCTTCTAGGTGTACAGTGCCCATCGTTAATAATTTAAAAAAAAAATTTGGTTTTCCTCTTTGGAATACAGTAGCTATACAATTCTCTAGGTTATCAGTGATATTCAATAGTTAAACTTAAACGCTCTAAATGAAATCCCTAAAAGACGTTGACAGCAACAATGTGAATAACTAGTTTCCCTATTTTTCAGTAAAATAACTTTCCCCTTTTTTTTTCAATTTTCGATAATGGATCAATCAAACAATAAAGTTTTTCGATTTCCAAATGATACCAATCACTAATCGGTAGTATTGAGTTATCAATGGATCAATAGTCTAACAATGCCTCGATATACAAGTATATCAATACTGTAATGTGACTCAATACAGCTGCAATAATATCAAATAATCGTATTTGTTATATGATATACTATGTGCTATTACTTATATACTCTAATAGTTAATCACATTAACTGATATCACTTTGTTTTCAGTATAATTCGAAATTTACCCTTTTTATAAGTCAGCAACAAGTTACTTCCAACAATTATTGCTATTATACTCTTTTACACTTATATTAAAATTTCTACGGGTTTCTTTTTGTATACAGATATTAATGAATTATCAATCAAATTGAACAGTAAGCTAATATAGAATCATTGGCATATCCCTATTTCCAAGCAAATGATTTTAATCAACACGTTATTCTGCTTATATTTACGCTGAAAACATGATGGACTGAATGCCCTGGAGGTGACGACCTGACATGGAGGCTTTGGCAAAATAAAATACTAGGATGTTATCCTTTTAATTTCTCTTATTTAAATAATTCTGAATCTGTTTGTCAATAAAGAAGTTTAATGCTTAAAGCCTGGCCTCAATGCTGCATTCACCATTTATTTCCAAAGCATTTTGAACCATATTATTTAACCAACTATTTACTAATAATACGTAGTCTAATCTTAGGTTTCGCCAATGATTTAATTTAATTTAATTTAACAAAGTTCCCACTGCTCACCAAATAGTGACAGGGCTGCCATCTCGAAGGCTGTGGATGATCGTGACTGCGTTGACGGAGATGACAACATCTGCGTAGACAGTGGTCGGCAGTTGGTAGTTCCGGTCTGGATCACTGGATGTCCGGTGACGTATGCCCTCCTTGTTCCTTTCTATGTTCTATGATGACGTATGATGATGGCGTCCAACTTCCGCTTCATAGTGTAATGGCGTTGCACATGGTGTAATAAGCACACAGAACTAATCCAAGTCCATCTTCGTTCATATAAGTTGAATTTACTCGAAATTTAGAAATATAACATTGCAATTAATTTGTAAATGAATTTAGAATAGTAGTTATTTGGATAATGGAGTGTAAACTGAAATGTTCTAATAATTTTCTCAACCACGTGGTACACTTCTTTATTTCTTTTAGAGTTCTTTTAAAGTTTTGAAATCATTTTGAAATAATTTGCTGGTTTAATTATCGTATCCCACCGCTGCCACCACTGTAAGCCCTCCGATATTAGCCAGAGAGGCTCATGGTTAATAAAAGGGATAGCGTTTTGCTGCCACCACCCTAGCTCGTAGGGAAATTTAGAATAGTGGTTGAGAAGGGTCTTGAAATAATTACTCACGTTTCTCCTTTGTTTGAGTCCAATCTATATTCAAAATGCACTAAAACACTCGTAGGCGCACCCAAACTACTATATGTGTACCGGTGTGTTCGCATCTCACTCCACCACAATAGACTTACTTCACACACTCTACATTCCCAATCCCTCCGCCTACCTCCGAGCCCTCAACTCGACTGCCGACTCGTGCTGACGAGTGCTGACCCTTGCATTTCCTCAGCACGGCCAGTCACCTCACATCACGCGGTTAAAGGGACTTGGGTTAGTCCAGTTAATTTACACACTGTGTAATTACTAAAATACCATCTAAAAATTACTATATTAAAATAGTAGTGTGCGTGCGCGCTACAACTGCAGCAATTTTATCCTTTACTATCTTTTGCTATAGCACTTTAATTATGAACACTTTGATGATTCGATAGAGTAATGCGATTTACGTGAATTGAGTTTCCTCATTAAACGTTTACACATCTCAGTCCTAGAAAACCAAAACCTTTTATGGCTTCATTCAGAACGTTGAAGTCATAACTAGTATTTAATAACAGTTATTTCAGTGTAGAAGACACAAAGTAAATAACATGTTTAGCTTTATGGGATTGCAAAGTACGATTCTATTAAAGGTTAATGAGGAGTTCGAATTTGAGTTATTGGACTTCAGAAGTAATATTTATACACACAAAATGTGCTCAATCTTAATGTTCTAACTATAATGTAACGTCTATGAACCATGCATCAATAAGCAACAACACGTGATTTGGTTTAAATACTTCTGCTTTTCAATGCCTGTGTATTATCGATAATTAACAGCTATCAATATTAAAATGAGTCGATAAAATGAAAATTTGTTATACTATGTGATAAAACCAAAATACCTTTACAATCATGTTATGAATTGTCTTGGGTAACAGTTGTTGAGCAGAAACGGAAGACCTTTCACTATTTTATAAAAATTTTAATGAATAGGCTCTTATATTGTGAAATAGAAAGCATCCATTGTTTTAATTTAATACCTTTCGTAGTATTTTTAAACAAATATCAAAAATAGGTTAATATCATAAAACACGATAAATGAACGATAAATAAACGATTCCAAAAGTTTTAGGTCGGCTGTATTTCATTAAAAATCTATCCATTGTAATCACCCTAATGACGGTATGTTCGGCAGATTTTTAAAAGTTTCTCCGTTGATGACCACCACAATGCAAAACTGTCATAATCCAAAATCTTTTATATAAGATGTATTTATACGCTTATGCAGTATTATGCGAGTTTTTAACACTATAACTGCCATAATTCATCACATATCCAGACTAAACTTGTTACAAAGAGAGTACTTAGACTAGCTTGGATGAATTTGATAGTCAGTCTTAACTTATGAAATGTTTCAAGATGGAGGCCATTTAAATTTAAGCTAAACTTTTTACTAAATTTACTTTTAACGTAGACCCAAAATGATACATACAAAAGTATTATAAACATCTGTTATTCTTGTTCTTTTCTCAATATCTCTTAAGGTTTCCAGATGGCACCCATTCCAATTTGGGAAAGAAAATGGTTATATAAAATATTATGCGTTGTAGCGTAACAATATTTAGAATTCTTAGGCCATTTATTATAATTTTTTGTATTAGCTGGGTATTGATATCTCGTCGTATTTACAGATAGCTGGCGTGAAAAGTTTTAAATAGTATACAACATTTAGAGAATAATTCTGAAAACTATAAGTAATGTGGTTATGAATAGATTAAGATTAAACATAGTACGAAGGGCAGCATTTATATGTAGTTTTCATGAGTTCATTAGCCAGTCTTAGCCTATTTAAACTTTAAAGATGCTATACATGCCCAATTGGGCAAAAAACTTATTAGGTTATTATAAACAACTTCTATTTTTGTAATTTTATAGATATATCTTAAGGCTTCAAGACGAGAGCCATTAAATTTGGATAATGAATGGTTTATGCGTTAATATATGTTACCTATGGCTTTCTATTGAATAACAGGATCGCCATAGTCATATAGTTTATAATATCATAATAAACATGTTGAAAATGATTGGTTTCCGCTTTAAAATATTCCAATACCCAGATAAATTTCATAAAAACTATAGTTTAAGTTTAAAGAGCAATGATTTGAGGCCCCAAAGTCGTTAATTGAAACTATTATAATGAGTAATAATTAAATACACAATGTTTTCTGCAACATTTCACAATTTGTAAAGAAATAGCTGATTGTAAGAACATGGATAACAACAACTTCAAGATATTCAAGAACAAATTCAACAGATTAAACTACAACCTATAACCACAACTGAAGCACGTTCTTCTGCTCAAATACAACGTGTAAGTGTTTTAACCTCCATTTTGGAAACATAATTCTTCCCTTTGGTTCGCTCCAGCTGTAGCCCAAATTTCAATTGCAAATTATTTTCAGAATTAACTAAATATTCATATGTAGTATTCCACCTTGATGAGCACTATGTTCCTGGGGTTGATTCATCAACCAACACGCCAGAGGAGAAATCTTACTCTATTTTGAAAAATGAAACATCATTAAACGACCATTATTATCACAGGAAAAAGCATCAAAGAAATATTAACTGATGAAAACTAACTAGGTAACAGTAAGGTGTCGCAGTTTTTACGTCACTTACGATCTATAGCTGGTAATCCCTCCGTAAAGGACATATTGTGCAATGTATTCTTTATACTCTATATATATACTATTAGCCAAGCATATTTAGCAAACATTGCAGGGAGATTAATAAAACTTCAACCAGCTTCAGTCTCTATTGTCAAATCAGTTTTGACCCCTGTCTCACTCGATCGATTTAATTTTACATTCAAGGACATACATCTAAAAATATCCGATTTAAAGGCTCACTATCTGTAAAACTTCAAAACCACACCCCATCACACTTATAATAATATGTCCTTTTCATTTAATGGTATTATCAACGGTACGCTGAAAAAACCCACAAATGTACTTCCCTCTGCTCTTACTCTTTAGCAAACTTCACATGCTTTTAGTAACGGCGTCTACTAGCTGGTCTCAAGGTGCGCGACAACTCCTCATCAAAAGTCAGCAAAATAATTTAATTATTAATAAATACAGGTTTTGATATAATATATCAAAACCATATATAATATATCAAAACCAAGAAACATATTATGTTTCTTTCCGAAAAAGTATACTCAAAACTAATATCTCACACACTACCTTTGAATTAATTGCTGGAAACGGTTCTACTACTCATACTACGGATAGCTCAAAATCTGTCACCATATAGGCTTGCGACAAGACTTCACCTTGAAATTTGTTTTAGCAGGCGTAAATCTGCCTATAATTGGCTCTGAATTCCTATTATTCTCCAGTATTCTACCTGACTGGCACAATCACGAACCCATTGGTAACAAAACAGGTATTTCTGCTTCATGTAGGCCTACATCTACAGCCTGTGCTTGGACCAGCGTCAAAGCACTAACGAAAGAGACCTTTGATTTCCGCTTACGCTTTGAATTTCCATATCTAACTAGTCTTGCAGCAACTCTTCGTCAAATTCGCTACTCGACGCTTCATTTCACCTCCAATTAGTTTTTGTCCTCACCAACTAGGTCTAGTTGCTGACCGTCTTCAAGCCGCCAAGAAGGAATAGCACGCTGCGTGGCATAAATGCTCGGACGGTTCCTGACAGATATCCAGTGCACCACATACAGACTTTTCTCACCGACTCCGAGTGACATAATATAATAAAATGCCTTGTCAAATATTGCATCTTGCTCAGTCAGTTCTACTCTCTATTGTTGTAAATTTTCTTGGACATGAAGTTTCAGCAGTTAACGCCAAGCCTATCTAGCACATTTCATCTCCTCGGTATCAAAATACTAGGCTCCTTTGCACACCGCACTCTCTGGAATAAAAGGGAACAACCGTATCCTCTGAAATCCTGAACTCGCACAAACATTTGAATCCTACAAAGAACATCTGAAAGAAATCACGTTTCTTGCTCCTCCAGATCCCAAAGCACCCTTAGGACTCTTCACCGATGTGACAAACGTAGCTGTTGATGCGTGCCTTCAACAACGTGTTGAAATGGACTGGAGACTTCTCGCTTTCTTCTCTAGAAAACTCATACCACGAGTGGCTTGCTTGCTACATAAAACTACTGGCTGTTTAATCTGCAGTTCAGAATCTCAGAATCTCATTACTATACAATATTTAAAGACTAAAAACTTCTCACATATACTTTTCAACAAACTGCCACCTGTAAAATTTAAAAAGATTTCCTTCATCGCTCAACTCATCACTGTTTGTTTCTAGAGGATTCAACATGTGCGCAGATTTCATGTTTCGGATCTACGCTCTAGATATATCCACGCCAATTAACCTGCAAGATCTTCCTTTCACTCCAAAGAATAACTCAAAACTCAAAGAAATACTCACAAACAACGCAAGTATAAATCTGAAGCTATTCAAACTACCAGTCAATCCAAATCGAACTGTATCTTTTCTGAGAAATGTCTTATAACTAATTATTAATAAAAATGAGCATGCCGATTACAAAAAATACGGTTGGTGTAGTGATTGATAAAGTTCAGTTATTATAATAGCTTTGACACTTTATGCCCAAATGAGGTCCATGTGTGTGATAAATAAGCTACTAAATTAACCAAATGAATACAAACAATACTAATTATGTTAGCCTATGTTGGTCCCTGGTGCAGTTTAATTGACCAGTTCTTTTGTTACCTCGTGTGTTGTTTGTAAATATGATTTAATTAACATTGCATGAAGCAATGAGGAATATTAGAGGTCAAACACAGTCATGAATAAAAGGCTAGAAGTATAACTTGTGTGTGAAGTGTAACGTAAAGTTTTTACTGCTAATCATTATTTAGAATATGATGAATTTTGAAGTTTATAAACCACGAGCTTTATTTATTATGCTAATCACGTATTCAGTGACAGGATTTATTAGACAGTCTTCTAATATAGATTGAACTTATCAGTTATTGAATATTTCTGTGGTTATTATTTGTACAGTTTAAAGTAATGTTTTACTTACAGCACTCACTTATTCAATCTTGTTTAGAAAAATAATAAAATACACAATAAGAATACATAGCTATACCACTCTCACCTATCGACAGCATAAGTTTTTCCTCATGTGAAGCTAAAAAGAATATGATCTGAGAGAGTATTATTTCACACTGTTAACATTTTCGATACAGTCCCATTTTGACCTCCATCATAATTAGCGTTGTAGGTGACCGTTTTTCCTACGGAAAATTTCTCTATCGATGTCAAGAAAAACTGACTCCGCCCCTGGACTATAACAATTAACTGATTAATTGTAAGGCATGGGCTTGTGCCCTCCTAAGTGCTTTATTGAACGTTTAAAGCTGTATATTACAACTTAACATCTGAAATAAGGCAAAGAAAAAAATAAAACTCAATATTATTTATATGATGTGCATAGATTTATCTCGCCAACAGTGCATCAACAGAAGTTAATTTTCAGTATTTCTACTGTTATTTCGCACATTTCTAACTTATTTCTTATTTTTAACTGTTACTTCAGAAAAATTAAAATTTTATTACATTTTTCCATTTGTCATTTAATGATTTCTTTCTTTTCGAGTATAAAAGTGATATTAATTTACTTTAATTTGTTTTACATTTATAAATAAAAGCGTAGTTTTACTGTTTTATTTATAGGTACAACATAGCAATCATACTTCGGTGCAGTGGTCGATTGTCGTAATGGTCACTTTATTATAACCAAAGTTTAATATAAATTTATGAGTAGAATCCAAATGTCAGTTTCATGTTGCATTATCATAGTAACTGGAGTGTCATGTGTGTCAATTACATTCCCAATTTATTATAGCTCTACAAATTGTGTTAATATTTTCCTGAAATTTTAAATAGAGATAAAAACGAATATGTAGTTATTCTATCCATAACTTTATGAGGCGATAAATCAATAATATTGGGTAAAAGTAATTGCATAGGTTATTTAAACAAATAGGTAAATATATTTTCAAAATAAATAGTTTCTGTATATTTATAACCCATAAAAGGATAGGAACTGTAATACCATTTATTTTAACCATTTATCCCATTACAGAAGAAGCTCTTGTTATTAGAAAAAAATTATCGCTGTAAAAGAAATACAAAATTCTCCAATAATTTTAAATAAAACTGTGTAATCTTTTTACAGCAGTAATAATATTGATACATCCAATTAAGAAGGACAATAGAGAGAGGTGCACACTGTACATATACAGACAGTGTATAGAACAATGTACATCCACTACGTGGTGCCAGGTGGTACACCTCATTGTCCATTACTGTTCTCATCATTGTTCTCTCTACTCCTTCCGAGTATCTGAGTATGTACAATGTAGCTCACATATCTCAAAGAAACAAATTCTAATGTTCTATTAGTTAGACACGGGATGACAGTGAATGCACGTTAAAAGCCATTATAAACCACAATGCAATTAATAATGTATATTTACTCAGCGTACAACATAAATATATAATGCTGCTAACAAACAAAATTGTTTGTCAAAATGCAACTTATTTTTAATTTTTCAATAAAAAGTACCTAATTTTCTGTAAAAGCTCTTCAGGAACCCGGAATTATGTAGTATAGAAACCAAGCGCTAGGAAGTTAAGCAGATAAAAAGTTAGGTAATCATTGAACTTATTGATTTATCACAGCTACTGATACTAGATTGTTTAATGTATGTGGTATGAGGTCATATTTTGCTTATATATTATATATTTTTTATATACATAACACATAAATTTATATGATGTATATCAGGTGAACTATCTTCAAATCTTTTTTGTTAGTTTCCAATCGTGTTTTATTAATATTTATTAATATTTTTATTAATAGTTTTATTAATATCGTAGATTACAATTTATCACAGAGACAATGTAATTGTTCAAAAGCTCAAGTTTCACATTATTTAAACATGTTTATTGACATTATCTCTAATAGGTATATGACACTCTACTTGTGAATATTAATAACGTTAACAAAAGGTAAGACGATCCTCTGAAGTACATATCCGTCCCTTGAAAAAGATAGTAATATGAGATGCAGATACGATGAATCATTTGACTCTGAAATAAATCCAGAGGTAAGGCGAATATTGGATTGAAAACATTTAGTGGTCAACTTTCATCACCTAGTAGACGTCTGCTACTTTTAAACGTCCACCTCTTGTGCCTCGTTCAGAAGTAAATGGCCATACGTAATATGTTTCTTCAAAAATACTTTGTTTGGTTCCATAGACATAATTTCTTTTTAAATTTGAGAAATATTTCATCTTTAAAATTTGAATTTTGTATACTCCATGGAAGAGAATGATTTCTATTTTGGTGAAATTATGAAATTTGGCCAAATGTAATTGAAGCTGTATCACTTATAAGACTGTCACGATTACTTTTATGTCTACGTAAGGGATGCAAAAACTTCTTCTCTGCTTGATCGTCTGTCTGTTAGCAAATGAAGAGAGTTGTACACGAAATTTGGTATGTAACTTTAGCAAAAAATAAGGATGTCGTTGGCGAAAAAACTTTTATCTTGTTTAAGAAATGTGACAATATTTACGTTAAGTAATAAATAATTTGCAAATGAATAATAAATAACATAAATGAAAATACACTTATAAACGGAATTCTATCTGCACAGTTTTTTTAATTAGCGCTTATAGTTAGTTTTAGCGTATGAAACTTTATAGAAAAAATAATTTATACCAGCTGGTACCCGTCACTTGGCATTCAATTTTCTAAATCAAAGTCTTTATACTACTTAGTAAAAGCGCTTATGATGTAATACTTATGGAGTCACATGACGTTTTTCAAACGTAAGTGGACGTATATATTATTATAGTAATCATAGTTAAGATAATCGAGGTTTAACATGACACTAATAATATGTTTTATCACGTGTAGAAGCAGTTCTGGTTCGAATTAGTTTTATTTCCGTCACCACAGTTGAGTCTATCTCGTTGCCCCGATCAAGAAAATACAAATATATAGGTCTCGGAATCTACATCGGTCAAAAACAAGTTTACTTCTTTTCTAGTGCCATAGTAGAGTTTGGCTTGTTGTTCTGACGAAAAAAAATTAAAAATAAGTAGGACTGAGAAGCCCACTTCATTCAAAAGGTGTCTACTTCCGGCCGTTTAAATTCACATCTCGTACAAACAGTTTGAGTTTTTCTTATTGCACTGTTTAAAATTTACATACGGATGTAGTTCCTAAACGTGTATTTCCGACTCTTGTATTATACTTAAAGTTGAAAATATTTCCACTGCAATTTGTTGAGTTTACCTTTTACTGATAAAGAAAATACATACGTAGGATTGAGAATCCTATTACGATCTAGGGGGACATGCATAACATGTAAGTCCTTACTATGTTCATGCAACATTTCAAAATAAAAATATATATGGTTTTGCGTGATAGAAGTGGTCTGATAGCGTTTCGGACTGTAGTCTGAAAAATAAGGGATTCTTGAGGCACGTTAGTGTTCATTTCTATATTTTACCTTAATCCACTGTTTAGATGCCGTATCTAAATGTCAAGGATGCTCACCACGTTTCGAGTACTTTATGTGAAAACAATTCACGTTCGTTTCAGAACAGTGTTTAAATAGTGTATACAATGCATTAGATATTTTACATTCTTTACTGAGGAGTAAAAGTTATATTAACTTTACTTAGTATTTGCTATTTGAAATACACTACCAATCAAACACTACATACTTAACATTTCGTAAAATTTTAAAGTAAACAGATGAGTAGGCCATGTTGTCGATCTTCAGCTTTTCAGCTGTTTAGTGTCACTTCAATTTGTATCCAAGCAAAAACATTTTATTAATACCTAGCTATTCTTAATAACGATTCCGATCTTTATCCCCAACTAGCCGAAGTTGTCCAGCCATTTTCGAGATTATCGCAGAGTAACATATTTTGAGATCCATTGTTATTTATAAGATATAAAATGTTCATAGTAAAATTCTCAACTACCATTCAAAACAGTTTGACATATCTGAGAAATATTCAAGTGCAAATAGTTCAGACAACATAAGCCGAAGATCGGGCTTCAGACTTGGTCGACAGATTGTCAATTAACTGTTCCAACACTAATGACAGTACCCGCCGTGCTGTGCCATTTGCAAATGGAGGTTGTTAAGACAACATAAGCCGAAGGTCGGGCTTCAGACTTGGTCAACGGTTTGTCAATTAACTGTTCCAACAGTAATGACAGTACCCGCCGCGCCGTGCCATTTGGAAATGGTGGTTGTTAAGACAACATAAGCCGAAGGTCGGGCTTCAGACTTGGTCAACAGTTTGTCAATTAACTGTTCCAACACTAATCACAGTGCCCGCCTTGCCATTTGAAAATGGAGGTAGTTCTCTCTGTACAGTTAGAACATTCCTTGGAAGAGCTGCTTACTGGGTTTAAAGTAATAGCTGAGAAAGGGTTAGAAATTACCTAGAAGTAATGGGTTACGCATAGTTCTCCTCTTGTTATCATTGTTTTATATTATAGCTTTTTTCCCAGTAGGACATTTTTTAATAAAGACTTTAACAGTTTAAAAACTGGTCCTGGTCATATATTAAGCTGCAATGTTAGTAGTGGTGAACAAATTAAATTACTTTCAGTAAACTAAGTAAAAACTCTGACTTAAATTTTAGTTACGTTGTATCTACTCGTAAAACAGAGTTCCTTTCTATAAATATTTTTATTAATATTTATTTTTAGGCTCCTACTGTACTCAGTGATACTCAATAAAGTTTAAAACAATATTTTTCCTTTCCTCAATGCGATAGAATGTGTACGTTACAATAAACAATAATAAAAATTGCAAACAAGACTATGGTAAATATAAAAAAATATAATAGATTTTAGATATTTACTCTAATTAATCCTAATCAAAATTTTAAGCAGTTGAAAGATAGATTTTTATAGTTGGGACTTCTAAGATTATGCCTATCTTAAAATTTAACTTTGTCTAAAATTTTAGGAGGATTTTTATATACAAAATCAGACAACTTTTAAACAATTTTTTATAACTTTATCGAACATGATTCCCAGAGTTATTAAAAATAAAAAAGTGTTATATGACGCTTATAACATTTTAAAAACTTATATAATAAATAGGTTTTTTTTCTTGAAAGGGTGTCGAGATATAAATTACATGTAAGTTCCGTAAATTTGAAATAAGTTAAAATTTTGTACAAAAAGGTATCCAAACAATATCTTGGCTCCATTCATTGGCCATTCTGGTGTATCATTTCATTATAATATCGCTCATTTTAAAACTTATAAAAATACATAACTGCCTTATTTGTGGACCTGGAGAAAAGGTAAACAGTTTAATCTTGTAACATTCCCTAAACTCATTGTTTAAGGGTTGTTACTGGTAATGGAAGGTTTGAAAGACTAATAGGATTTCGGACATTTGTAATACATAATGATGGTCGAAAATCCTATTATCCTATCATTTCTTAAACATTTTATAATAATTGGTTGGTACCTCAAAAGGTTTTGACATATTGGTTAAATATAAATCCTACAAAAATTCATTTATCGCATTTCAGATTTTACCAAGTCTAACTACTTGTTACAACTGAATTGTAAGGATTATTTCAATTCTTGAAAGAAAGCTAACAAATGGCACATGAGAATACATTGCCACTAATGACATCCTCTTCGTAGAGCATAAAACAACTGACCTAGTGTACAGTTTTCTGAAATTATGAAACTGAAGCATATTTTACAGATTCGAATTGTTGGGTAAAGTACTTTATCACTGATCCGTTGACGTTGACTAAGTGACGTTAACTCGGGCTTTGACCCAACTCCGATATTGGATATTGCAAGATGATATTATACAGTTACTGTTCATAGTTTCCTTCGATATTACTAAAGTCTATCAGTCCGCCTTTATAGACTCCCACAGATGCACGTCTGGCTGGATTGGTGATTTGAGAAGTATTTGACTTATCTATATATTATAATATGACTTTCTAAAAGTATTTTTCAGTTTTTTAATTTAGTCAGTTCTGTACTTTCTTGTTATACTTTAGTCAGGCTAACTGAAGAACTAAAGAATGCATACAATAGCTAAACAAATATAACGAAGCAAATTAGATTATATAAACAGGCTAAGTAAAACTTTTTACAGCAGATGCTACAACAGAAGGAAAGCAAGATACAGAAAAACATTATTTGTATTATCTCTACTCCAATTTATGTACACATTTAAAAGTTGCATAAAATACAAGATCGATTTAAAATATTGAACCTATTGCAGGTGTAAATACCCCTTTGATGAAATTGCACTGCGTATACCTAGCTTTATTACACAGTAACATTTGACGTGTAGGTTTACATTGCAACGGCAATATACGAGTAATGATTGCCACGCAGGCTGTGGCGTCATTTCAGATTTGAGAACATTCTTAATACTCATTTCTCATTTACTATAAATTTTAATTCAAATAGGAGTATTAAACATATACTTTTTAATTTCATGCTACTAAGAGCGAAAAAAATAACCAACTATTTACAAATATTAATTTTAAAATTTTATACTGGAGAATACAAGTTTTCTGTTACGACTCTATTATATGCAAAAAGAAATAAAATTTAAAGGGGATTCCGTATAAAATTGTAATTAAAATAAGATTATATCCATATTTCAGGAGTTATGTTAGTCTAGAGATCCAAAAACTAATTACAAAAAAGATGTTATCTCTCTTGCACCATTTCGACATCAGAAAAATGCAGATTACAATATCAAGTGTAATCTAAGTGAAGTGTCCTTGCTGCTCCTTCATTGTTGTTACACTAAGATCGACTAAACCTGTACACTCATACATAACATAGCTATTGCGATTCATGACTGTTAAGTTTAGTTCCATTTTACCTACCGCTTAGTGCAGCATCTGAAAGCGCAGTCTTTTTATATGACAGTTTCAGATTTCAGACGTTGTGGAATGTGAAATGGAGCTACTAGGTGAACATTTGCATTGATAACTTATTTGTCTTCAATTACCCTGGCACGCCGAGAAGCTATCTTAACTGTTGTATATCAATGAAGAATATATTTTAATTAATTCTTATTGAGTTGTTTATTATTATAAATATAACCGGAGTATAGCTGTTTATATACACAAATAAAATTTATTTGTGTGAAGCTTAAGTAACAAAATGTAATTTAAAATGGTAACAATTTTTGATTTTCAGACATTATAATTTAAAGATAACAAATAGTTGGTTGCTTAATTGATATAATATGTGATAACAATTTATAAACAACTAAAATTGAATTTTTCTTAAATTTATGCAGTCAGATTACCACTAATTCGATTCTTCGATACTTCGATTCTCACAACAACAAAAATAGATGAACTTATTATTACCCAGACAAATTAAACATCCCCACTGTAGTATTGGTTTATTCTATAAGGAATGAACCAAGACGATATCATTGAAAATCATTGAGATCTTGGAGGCAAAAATACAAAAACTTTACATTAGAAAACTAAGGAGTAAAAATAAGGGAAAATGGAAATATGATCCCTTAAACAATCTGAGCGATCTGTGATAGAGACGCGACGTTTGCTGGGATGGATTAGAGTCACCGATATTGGATAGAAGAAATTCAGTAGTTAATTTACATCACTTGTAGTTGTGTTTTCTACACGTTAATTCACCATTTTTGTCTTATTTGAAATTAAAGAGAAACTCTTTGTATATATCAATGAAAATTACTTACTTAAACTAAATATTTATTTTTACCAATTTAGAAATTCTTTACAAATTAAAAAACTAAAAAATTCTTGATTTTTAACTTCATCAAATTCAAATTAACCAAATTAAAATTGTATTTAGTCCACGAGAAAAATATTGAAACTTTATTTTATTTTTTGTTGTTACTTAAGGACTTATACTCGCAGTTGATTCAGCGTCGACTATTTTAGAGGATTCTAAATAAGGAAAGATAGCATATAACTGAAAGAAAAATTAGAGGCTTAATTGAATTCACTCATAAAACTTTGAATTTCTATTTTAATAAACATAATTATATGTGGCATTTAAGTTTACTGATGATTTTTTGTGTATTTTGAACTAATATACAATTAAAATACTAAACTGATATGGAAATTTTCCTCACTTAAAAACTGCTTTGACCTTAAATATTTCAGTCGGTGAAATAAATAGAGTGGTAGTTAATTATTAAAAGTGAGTATTAAATGCAAAATAACCTGTACATGGAGTAAACTGGATGACGCAGTGATGTTAACTCGGCCTTTGACACAGCTCCGGTATTGGGTTGTACAGTGTCATTATACAGTTACTGCTGGTCGTTCCCTGGGTATTACACCGGCCTCTCAGTTCGCTGTTATAATTACTCATATCAGCACGTCTGGCTGGATTGGTATTTTTTATGTTTTTCGATCTGCTACTCTTTAATGTACTCGTATTACCAGATGATTTTCGTAAGCGACGCTGAGGCCTAAAATGCTAGGAAAATAAGCGTATATGTGCATACACATTTTTTCGTAAGCATTAATCTTACGAATTGGGTATTCCATCAAAGGATTTGTTAATGGGAGTAGCAAAATAAGATATAAGTGACCACTGCCACAAGGAGACATGGATTACATCCATTCCAAACTTTGCTTTGTAATAATGATTACAATGGTAGGCAGGAACTAATGGCATTCCAACAAAGGTTTTTTTAAAGCCCAGTCAGTATTAATAATGGGAGAACAACAAGATATGTGACTACTGCCGCAAGGAGGCATGTATTACGTTTATCCCGAAATTTGCTTTGTAATCAATGTATTCAGAAACTTATGGTATCCAGCAAAGATTTTGTTAAAATCCGGTCAGTGTTAATGGGAGTAGAACAATAAGCGATAAGTGACAACTTCCGCCAGGAGGCACGGATTATTTCATCCCAAACTTTGCTTTGTAATTCTAGATCTTTACATTTACACTATTACAGTCATTTTTTCACTAAAAGTTCACATATTTTCATGCATAAAGCCAATTCTATAACTGGCCAATAAAAAATTACGAACTGCACTCAAAATATGTCCTCATCCTTCAAAACAAGGTAACAAATAATGGTTTTATTTACTAAATAGTACCGAAACCTTAAAAGTAATGTTATAATTAAAGAATATTTATATTTAACGATTCTCTCGTGTTACTAATCACATTTAAACCCTAATAGGGTTTTGCAGATGTTTATTTCTAGCTTGGCTCTTACTTTGATTTAAATTATCATAATGTGTCATTTTATTATAATATAATATTTATGGCGTTTCTACATTTTTTATAGATATATACATATATTATACAATATTGTTTCTTTTGTTTACATAGTTTAAAAAAATTCAAGAACAATCGAGACTGAAAATTTATACGATTTTATGTTATTTATTCTGAATTATTTTATTTTCCATTAAAAGTGATAGTCTCAGATAAGAACCGAGTACTTATTTGCATGACGCACATTAATATATCACTATTGAGAGCAGGCTGCATTTACTCAAGTAGTATTTAAGCCTGTTATATTTACTGGGTAAAGAATTGGATTGAACAGTAATATCTTAATTTTCCCTTAAATTATTTTAATCCATATTAAAAGATAGGAATCCGTAATCGCGTATTTCTCCGTTTAGAAAGACATTAATTATTTACGATCATATCTTATTCAATATACATTTTATAAATTTTTTCAAGGATTATGGTCAAAAATGTTTTAGCATTTTTGAAAATAACTTAGTACTATAACCTACACAATTTTGAAAAATTAAAAATTTACAATATTATGATTCGAAAATTAACCACCATGAAAGGTTTCCTAAATACAAACATTTAATTATGTGCCTATTATATATTATAAACATATAATTTCAATTTCCATGCTCTTCCTTACCACTAGAAACAGTTTTCAACTCCCTGCTTTTTTATGTTGTAGATATCAGTTCATTTTTTAAAACAACGTCTTGTTGCTAGAGGTATTCAACTTCTTGAAACTAAAGACATCACAAAAAGGTTTGCATAAACCATCCTCAGTAACACGTTGTTATATTATTTTTATTATATTTACGAGCCGAATGTATCAAATATGCCCGTTATTATAAATGAAACAGATGGGAAATGCATACAAATCCTCCACTATCAATAGCCATTCAGTGCTAGGAACGTATATTTACAGCTGGTTATTTTTTGTTGTGGAGAGTAACAAAGTCCATGTTTTACTCATATCAACACAATATTCGCCGACACAGTTTTATGCGATTTGGTTCTACTTGAAGCTATATGTAACCATTTTTATATTTTCAGAAATATGTGTTGATTAAAATGTAAAATTCATTAAGCTGTACGGTGCGGACAGAAATATAATCTAATTAAAAGCGCTCCACAACCTATCATCTGTGATGTTTTCATTTACAACTGAAATCCAATATTTTCAGGATTTAGAAGTTTTACATTCATATACTATCATAAGCTTAGGATTATTTTATTTTCGTTTACATTCATTTGTGTGGAAAGAACTTTTAGCTGACGAGATGATATTTTATAAGCTGCACCAATATATAACCCCCACTACTCCTGCTATGAAAGTTGGACATGCTACTTACCACGTCTCTCTTACCTCACTGTTACATTTTATTTAGTTATGGTCATTCACCTTATGCTCAATAGAAAATTTGTTTAAATACTATACACGTTTATTGCATTCTTTTTGAAAGTTCTCTTTTTAGAGAAACTATTAGTGATTTGGTGTGGACAGCACAATTTTTAGTTTTTACGATTTTAATCGGATAGCTATTTAAATTAGGTGTTAATTAAAGTATGTATTTAATAAATAAATGCTGGTTACATAAAGTTACATTATCCTACTCAAAACTCATAGCGGCTTCCAAAGATGCGGTTAACTGGGTGTGATTGGGCTCACTGTTAGAAACTTGACCCTTAATCATTGTTTACAAAAATTCTAAATATACTTGATAGTTATCTGACATGTTTCATTCAACATTGCAGTTATAATTAACTCGTAATCAAGTGGTCATTTTGTGCTTACGGCCTTCGTGGTTACCTCTCCCAATAATTACAAACTCCTTAAGAAATTTGTTCTAACTGATTCATTATTTCCAAAAAAGATTTGGAAAAAATTTGTGTAGGCTCACCATTTTCAAACAGTAACAGAGGGAAAATTAATAATATGTGCATAAATGCATAAATGTAAATGCATAAATGTAATGGAAACGAAACTACAGTTTTAACTCTTCCATAGAATAGTATTGCCTTCCTGACGAATTGTTGATGTTAGTATTGAACTAAATGTGTGGCATAAACGTAAAACATAAGCTAAAGTACATGTGTTGTGTATATTGACAATTGTTAGAAAATTTTACATGTTCTGTAAGACTGTCTAATAGGCAATACAGTGAAAAATGTCAGGTTAGGATTAGGATTCACCATGCAGAAAAGGTTAGCTTCAATTTCTGCACAGTTTTTATATATGCAGTTCTGTGGTTTTAATCTCAAGAACAACAGCTCTACACACTGAGCAATTCATAATAATACCAAATTTTCTGGTTACTCAGGAACACTTTCATCGACGTCTCTAGAACCACTAAAAATTAACCGTAACATATGTTCAAAGACACATTAATAAACGGACGGACTGGAGCGTCTTATCAATGTTCTTCAGACTGCGAAGCGCCAATCGATCAGTTTTGAAAGCCAAGACAGGGAAAGCTAATTTACTGTAACACAGTTGCGTGCGAAACCAGATGTCAATTATTTAACTGAACTCACCATTCCAAAAATTATGCTATAAAAAACAGTTTGTTAACATATTAACAATGCTTCAAAAATGGTTCATCACCGCTCATCGAGTACTCTCTGTACCTTTTGTCCCATATTTAACTCCTAACTCCACATTTTACATTATCAATAATATTAATTCACATTCTAAACGTCTTAGCTTCCAACGAATACCATTTGAATATATACTTACGATGCTATGATATATACCTTTATTACTTCTACATCTATAATATTTTTGTACATACATATGAACTCTGAAAAGGTCCTAGAACGACATTTAATGGAATAAATTGTGCGTGTTTCTGAAAACAACGTACACATTTAAAACGAACGGTATATAGACAGTGTTTTTCTACTATTTAATTTGCAGAGAACACGAATTCTGAATTATGTGTTTATGACTGGAAATACCATTCTAATGTAACCTCTTTGTGTATTCGTAAATAGAAAGAGCATTCGTAAATTAAGGCGACTGGAGTTTACAGTGTTTTCGTTTCGTCACACGTCATGAAACTCGCTTTTATATCCAGAAAATAGTGTCTGGGACGATATACCGTAATCTCTTCCTCTCTATCTCGCACTCTCTATTTCTCCCTCTCTATCCCTTCCTCTCTATCTCCCCTCCTCTCATTCTAATTTAGCTTCTGTTTACCGTTACAGGAATTGGATTAATAAGTTGTTTATGCAATATATCTATATTTTTAGTAGCATTTTTGAAACGTCCGATGACTAACATAATAAAACATTTCGGAGTAATCTATAAAATTTTAATATGACCGTTCAAAAGTTAATAAAGCACAAGTTAAAGTTATCATTTGAAGTAAATTCCCCAAATCGGCAGTCAATATTATATTAGTTCTAAGGAATATGCGGTCGGTTCCAAAACTATCATCTATGTTTTCCGGTTCAAAGAGAACAAATATTGCATAAACAATGAAATGCTTGAGATATATCGGCCTCAATGTAGAGAAGAATTCACTATCAACAGACTTTTACTATGAAACCAAACTAAGATTTCAAAAGTTTTCTTTTCACAACTATTGACGTTTATGGGTTTTTGGCGAAATATACAGGGTGAGTCAGAAATATGGTAAAATATGTTAAGACGTGATTTTAGAGCTAAAAGTAAGAAAAAAATTTTGTATAAAGATAGGTCCGGAAACGCTCCATTAGTGAGTAATGGCTGGCGAAAGATTTTGCTTTCTTTTCAGTTCACCTGGTGAAATTAAGTCATTCTGAAATGTTTTGTTCTTACTTTTTAACTCAAATAAGGTAGATTTATAAGGAAAATCACCTGAAAAATCAAATAAAACTACTCCAGAGGTTTTAGTTTGAATAGTTTTTGAGAAAAAGTATGAAATTTTTCCAAAAATCTAACAACAAAAATACCGTATAAAATGTTTGAAGTCCAATAACATTGTTAAATCACCAATAAACAAATTGTTTTTCCTAATACAGATTGTAGAGAATTTTCATTCTGAAAACAGCCATTATAAGCAAAGTTGGTATTTTTTGGGGAAGAGTAAACTAATGTTTTTAAATGTCCCCAAAGTTAAAAGTTCAAAGGATTTAAATCCGGGTGATCTTGCTGGCCATGAAACTGGTCCACCTCGGCCTATCTGTTGGTTTGTGAAAACTCTCATTTAGGTGTCCACGAAACAGCCAGAGAGTAGTGTGCAGGTGCCCCGTCTTGCATAAACCACATGTTTTAGCGCAAATGCAGAGGTACATCATCAAGCAGGTTAGGTAGCTCGTGTCTTAAAAAGTTTCAAGTACACCACGCCATTAAGCCTGGAAGGAAGCATGAATACGACTAAATGATCTGGTAAGATTCCAGCCCAAACTTTTACTGAAAACTGATGTTGTGGGCGATTGGGTTTGATAGCATGAGGATTTATGTCTGCCCAAGTGTGGTTGCTATGGAAGTTAATGATAGCTTTACTTGTAAAGTGAGCCTCATCGGTAAAAGAAATGTATTTAAAAAGTTTGGATCAGCACATTTTCCCAGAAACCATCAACAAAAAGCAACACGGAGTGTGTAGTCTTGTGGCAAAAGAGTTTGAGCCTCATCGGTAAAAAGAAATGTATTTTAAAAAAGTTTGGATCAGCACATTTTCCCAGAAACCATCAAACAAAAAGCAACACGGAGTGTGTAGTCTTGTGGCAAAAGAGTTTGGACATGCTTGATATGGTATAGTTGTAACTAGTACTCGTGTAGTATTCTATGAATACTAGATTGGCTGACATTGATCTGCAGTGACAAATTCTCTAGTGCTCTTTTCAAGATAATCAGAAATTTCATTAAGAACATTCTTCTAATTCAAACAGTCCTACATGATCGGGCGATGCCTGCATTACTATGCTCCGAAGACTTCAAAGAACCTGTTTCAGGTAGTCGTTGATAAATAGTGGCAAAAAATCTTGCGCTTGGACACCTGCGGTTAGGAAAGTTCACTTGATACAGACGTCTTGCTGCAGTACTATTTCAGCGTACTGTAATTTATTTATTACTTAAAAATGTTTTAAACAGCTGTTTGTTTTAAATGATTAATTAAAACCAGCTGTTACCAATCATATACTCATTCCTTATTATAAAACAGCAGAAGTATAAACGAGCTCCTCACGTGTTAGATTTAATGGGGTGATCAACCGAGGCGGAGAGAAAGAGTGGGGACAGAGCCGAGCAGAGCCGAGCAGTACCGATAAATCCCGAAAATTCCTGACAAACTCTGTACATGCGGCTAATAGCGACCTCAGTTCGGAACGGTTCTGATTTCTATTATCTTACCAATTAATGAGTCGTTTTATATCCGAATTAATGAGTCGTTTTATATCCGAACATATCTGCAAAACATAGAAATTATATCGAATTAATTATATTAATATAGAACTTTCTTTATAACTCCAAAGACACTTTACACGAACATATCTGCAAAACATAGAAATTATATGGAATTAATTATATTAATATTGAACTTTCTTTATAACTCCAAAAAGTTACCCCTTATTTATAAAGTCATGGTAAATCTTAACATATATAACAACCAGTTTTTCAGCAGTAAAATGTTGGCATACAAAACACATAAAATAACAAGATTTACGACTATCAAACTAAAAACAATGGCCGACCATGGTCGTTTTGATGAGTTGACAGTAGTCACGTGACAAACAGGAAAGTTTCCGATTGGCCGAGAGGGTCACGTGACCTATAGGACGGCTTCGATTGACCGCCAGACGTAAACAAAACAAACCCACATGGACAAGGAAAGGAATAATTAGTGAAGTTATTGAAATGGCGTGCGATGGTTTTTGTCATCACGCTAAAAAGACCCTATAGCTTTGCGTATTCAAAACTCGGATCACGCGATGCTTGCCCGCTGCGCAGCGCTTTGCGCTGCTTGCTCTTTTAGAAAAAAAATTAACTCGAGCTTGCAAAGTCCAAGCCCCAGATCACGCCATGACTGCTTACACACACCAAAACTCAGACAGAACTAACGCAGGTTTCATTACAGGCAAAAGGTAACCGGCGCGCGTTTATGACTGATAAGATAAGACGAGTTTATACTAGAAGTAGTACCTGGACTACTGCCCTACGAAATAATAACACCAAAAAAAACAAATAAATACATTGTCAGTCAGGTTTTTCAAATTTTATTTTTTCAAAAATTTTTTTGGGGGGGGGAGTAAACGGCTACGGCGATAATCGGACTAGTTTTTTCGGTGAAATTACGTGCCGCTGGTCTTAAGATTTACCAAAGTCATTTAATAATGTAACTGAAATGATGCCTAACATCATGGAAACTGAAGGATTTAAAAATGACTGGGATTTTGAATTACCTTTATTTATGGAAGAAAATAGTATAAAAGGCAATACTAGATTAACAAATTTAGAAGTAAGTAAAAAGAATACGAGTAAAGAAACTCTAAAACAATTGTGGTTAGAAAAAATGTCACTATCACATTTAGGTTATGTTTATGTTTATACTGATGGATCCAAAACTGACACGAGCTCCTCACACGGGCTATCTGTAGTTGGCAGGAGGGGCCCCTCCCATCCCCACTCTTTCTCTCCGCCTCGGTTGATCACCCCATTAAATCTAACACGTGAGGAGCTCGTGAAGTATAATAAGTGAGGAGTAGATTTCATAACTTTTCCACGCATTTAGATAACTTTGCTTTTTATGGTTGTTTTTCAGAATAAAATTTCTCTACAATATATATTAGAAAACAATTTGTTTTATTGGTCATTTTAACATTGTTATTAGACATCAAACATTTTAGACAGTATTTTTGTTATTAGATTTTTGGCAAAATTTCATACTTTTTTTCTCAAAAACTGTTCAAACTAAAACCTCTAGAGTGGTTTTATTTGATTTTTCAGGTGATTTTCCTTATAAATCCACCTTATTTGAGTTAAAAAAGTAAGAACAAAACATTTCAGAATCACTTAATTTCACCTGGTGAACTGAAAACAAAGCAAAATCTTTCGCCAGCCATTACTCACTAATGGAGCGTTTTCCGGACCTATCTTTATATAACATTTTTTCTTATTTTTAGCTCTACAATAACGTCTTAAAATATTTTACCATATTTCTGACTCACCCTGTATAACGTATTCCATTTTTGTGTAAGTAATGTTTCAATATGGTGTAATTAAAAAACTGAGATATTAGTAATTATTATATTTTAAGATTATTTGCAGACAGTACAGTACGTTCATTGATTATGAAGTAATCGTCCCACCACGCTGCATTGAAATTATAAATTATAATTTGCAAATGTTTGTTACATTTTTTGCACGAAATCGTCGGGTTTTGGTGCTATTTATGAATACATTGTTTTTTTGTACATGTGAAAGATGACGATGTACTTCTGAGAACAAATATTAATTATACGTTTTATGAACAAGAAATATCGAAGAAGTCCCTGCATTACAGAATTGTGTATTGATACAATTAATAGTAATAATACAATAATAACTCTGACCTTCAGCAAATGCATTTAATTAAAATTACTTATATTAATCAGATGCTTCATGCATGCACTCATGCTTCTAATCAGATTAATGTTATAAGTCTTATTAAAGAGTCGTATGCAATTTATATATACTTCAACTTTAATTATTCTACTATGTGATCTCAGTGTGGTAACAAATCTAGATATTTTTCAGGGTTGTGTATTTTATGTTGCCTTTGCGTGAAAACGTCACGAACATTGATTATATATTTGAGTCACAATTGTGGAAAGGTTTGAAAAGACGAGACAAAGTTTGTGTGGTGAAGGTAATCCTTTGCTCGTTTGGTACAATGGTCACTTATCGCTTATCGTTCCACTCTCATTAATACTGGCCTGGATTTAGCAAATCCTTTGTTGGAATACCGTTAGCTGTGCAAGGTTAAAAGGTTAATAATGTCCTTAATTGTGTGTGTGTTTAAACTTTAATATTTGTGTTGTAAAATGTCCACCTGACTCTATTGGAAACAAATTGTATAAAATACTAACACATACCCACGGCTTCACCCGCAATTTCTGCCTCATTCCGTGGATTTGTTTGAATAGTTTCCACGATTTCATTAGCACTTGAATTCATTAACTCCTTAAGTCGGAGTTCATAGTTTTCTTAGTGAAAGCACTTGTGATGTAATATGATATGATATGTTTCATGTGGAATTAGTTATATATCGTTCATCACGGACCCATTTTACAGTGTTCATGATTAAGAGGGCCAGAAGTTAAGCAAAAGCGGTGAGTAATTCTTATTTCAGGTTTTGCGGATCAAGTTAAAATCCATCCCTTATGTCAGTGACATGAATCGTTATGATGCTATAAATAGTAGCCATTTGGGGTCGTAGTGGCCATGCAGGCGGATGCTGGTTGGATTATGGTATATGGGCAGCAAAATAGTATATATTTAACGTTTATAAGTGACGTCAAATCTTCAAGTCATAAAACAATAGTGTTTTGTACAACAGACTGTAAGCGGATTTAGCTTTAGTAAATTATCTGTTTCACGAATTGGTGTGTTTTGAATTACGCTAAGCTCCATCTCAACTGTACAGTTTTAAAAGTTGTCGTTTATGGTCCCTTATCTTGGTAATATTTATGGAAGCGAAATCCATAGAAGATTTGGGTCAATATATTACAGGGTTTTTATGGACATAAGAAATTAAACTCCCCATGACAGCTATAAAAATTGTAGTTGTTGGAATTAAATGACTGTAAGCTTTCTGTGAGTTTTGTCACGTAATAATCCAACTTCAATAACATTTAACATAATGGTTACGTTAATTCATGTTAATAGCAAAGTGTTGAGATTTAATATACTAATATTGAAGTGAGGTCGTATAATACATACTTTTAAGTAAATACTATTTTATTTTTTTAACCGTTAATTAAAGAGAAGGAAGAAGTAAACCGTTTATACCTTACTAGTAACATTACTATAGATTTTGTCGATAAATAAAAACAGTGAATTACTGATTACAATAGTTTTACAATTAGTGTTTCATTTTAACAATTATCTGCATGTGCTGCCATGAAAGACCACAATTACGAACTCCGGGTACAGTGTAATTTTCAGGGAAACGGTCAGCAATAACCGTAAAATGACTGACAGTACAAGCCAATATCGGACCTTTGTCAACGGCCAAGTTAACGTCACTGAATCATCGGTTCAGTGATAAACTACTTTACTAAACGGGCGAGTTTGTCAAATGATTAACTGCAACTCAGTTCTGAGTGTACAAGGTTCACTTTTGTGAACTGTACCGTTCAACTGGCAGGCTATTCTGCGTACCATTTAACAATTAGTTTCAGTAAATAAAGAGTTCAGCAGTCAAGTATTTTAACCTGCACGTACTTCCAAAGTTAATGAAATTTTGGCGTGTTGCTTGGAGATGTTTCTGGATGTAATATACGGTTTCGCACGTAAATTACGTTGTAAAATATTTAGAGGGCCAAAGAATCGTGAAATTTAAGTCATTATTAATTTTGTTGTATTTAAAACCATAACTAAGCATCTAATGGAAAAGTATCTAGTAAAAGTAAAAGAGCTTTCATTACATTTCCTTCAAAATGCATTAGTCAAACATATTTTAAGCGAAGAAGGTATCGAGGTAACCCCTCTTAAGTTAGGAAAAGTTTCTCAAAATGTAAAAGTTTATTAAAAATGCATAAATTATAAACCCATAACTATCGGGTGTTCAAAATATCTGTGTATACTATGTATCCCCCTTTAACTTACACCATCCACTCCTAACTCGTCGGCCCATTCTCCCCCATTCCTTAGGGGAATTTATCTAATGAAATAAACTCCATACGCCTGAAAAGTAGTACTTGTAATGTATTCAGAAGTAGTAACTGTAAAAAGATCCGCAAGTTTTACAAAATCCTTTTACATAATTTTTTTATTAGTTTAACTGCACTTAAGAATTTAATCAAACATTAATTAACTATAGTGGTTAGGGTAGATAGATAGGAGAATACTTTCTCTAATCCTTTTAAAAAGCTTACACCACCTAATTGTTGTAAATGTTTATCAATCAAGAAAATGTTTTCTTCCTTCAAATAAAATTAACTAAATTAAAGTTAACTTCTTCCTTACAAAATAAAATTGAACTAAAAATGTAACCGTCTTATAAAACTGAAATAAAATAAGATTATAATTTGATTCAAAATAACATGTACATTTTTCTATTGTAAACGAGGCTAAATTAAACTGAAATAAAAACTTTCTGAAAAATTCTTCGTACCATTTATGTCACAACCTGTTACTGTTGGTACAGACTCAAAGTTCAAACAGTAATTTAACTATGTTTCACCCCAAAATCTTTGTTAAAATTCTGAATATCTTTATGTATAAAAATTATTCAGACAATTGAATAATACTAAATGGCTATTACCGGTATTTTTAAAAATAATATTAAAATGGAAAACCTTTCACTGAACTATACTATCAACAACATGTATTGTCTTAAAAACTTGAGTTAATTACAAAGTGAATTCAAATCTTTTTATTTCCCTTTTGTATAAAAATTTAAAAAATTCGCAAAATCCCTCGCAGATGGGCAAAGCTACTAAAAGAATGAAAACCTGTAACTCAATTAACCGCAAAATAACACTCCTAAAGGACGCCGAGAATCACAGTATCGTAGCTAATTATACCTCCCCTTCCAGTAGAACAGCTAACTAAAAACCAAGCTTTTGATTGGCCTCCTACTATCCAATCACAAGATCAGAGAGAACAAAGTAATCTTCAAACTATCTCTATTGTAATCACGTTAACAAACTAGACTACCAGAAAAACCTGCTATCTTACTGTATCATCCTACATCCACAGATCATTTCTTGACAAATCACATAATTTAATTTACCTGTACTTTGACATCACTAATTGAATTCTAAAATATTTTCCCATATATTTACTCCCATAAATATTTAATAAATAAAATTTAAATTGCCTATGTAGCAAATGCTACAGTAACACCAACACTGGATATGTTTTTCCATGGGATTTCTATTTTTCGATTTATAGGCAACCAACTGTCCAAAAAACCAGTGGTTTTTAGCTCACCTTAATTTTTCAATAGGAAATTTAGGTAGAAAATTCGTATTTTACATGCATTTACATCTCCAAATAATTCTTGAAAATTTCATTAATATTATAATTGTGTCTTCCAAAATATTTATCCGGCTGCTGGACTAAAAGAAAGTTAAAGCATTAGAACTACAGACTGAGAGAACTTCTAAAGAAATACACTATTGTCTGATTGTTGTTTAATAATCACTGAATTCTCTGCCTAGTCGCTATTTTATCATGACCTATAAAGACAGCCAAGAGTAAAATTATTAAAAATTCACCAGCAGAAAAAATCGGACAAATAAATTCCCAACTATTTTCCTGATAACTGAAAACAGTTTTTTTTGTTTCTGTGGTTTTATATGCATTGTCTTTCACAAAAATATTAATAGTTTACTGTATAGAAATATAAATAAAATGCTTTAATGAAAGAAATCATCCATGTTTTCAACTGAACTTAAAATTTAACATTTTACAATACAATGTTATGTACGAGTATTTAGATGGAAGAAGAAGACCAAAAACTGATGTTGTAAATACAATGGTATGTTTACTTTAGTATCTGCGTTTTACATTGCCCGTTTGAAGAAAATTTTATTTTTAATCCTTCATAGAATAACCACTATCATCACTACGGAAATAAGAGGACATATATCGTTGTCGTTGTGAGTAAATTATTATATAACTCTTAGGGTCAATGAGTATTATTTTCTAATAATCTAAGAAATAAAATTACTTTATAAAAATAAATTGTTTGTAGTGGTGGCTACAGTAAGTTTTCAATTTTATAGATTTTAATAAAACGTGTGTTTAAATACTAAGTTAATCCGTCTTTATGTTTTATACACACTACTTGTGTAGCCTCTTATAAGGTTTTCAGAAAGATAATAGAACTGTTATCCTTTTAATTAGTCATTGTCAATATTTTAATTGTAGCAAAATTAAATTTATAGATCATTTAATAATAGCAGTTGATATAATAATTGATCTTAGTAAAAATAATCAGGGTAGCTCACACACAGTTGCTAAAGGCACGACAATATCTGTTGAGTTATAACATAGCGAATCCCTGCTAAGTTTAAAGAATGAAAAAAATGTGAACATTTACATACTATAGGGAGGCCACTTGAGGATGGAACTTGACTACTGAATTTGTTCAACCCAATATCCGCCGATGACTGTAATCCGTTTGTTCAGCCAACTGGCCAATGCCAACAAATATCGTATCTCTGTCGCAGATAACAGATTTGCTCAAGGAAGAGATTCGTTTAAAGGGGTTGGTTTTACCATTTAGTCTTATTTTTAACGTTCTAATTTCTTGGGTAAATATTAGTTATTACAGGCTACATATTAGTTATTTTTAATAAAATCGTTTTAATAAAGTGATATATTAAAATTGTCAAATGTATATTCTGCTTTCAAAAACTTGTTGTCTTATTTTTTTATACAATTGGACAGTATTTTATTGCATTTATTTTTTTCAGTAATTATTATAATCTATTTTCAATTGAAGTAAGAAACAATTTGTGGGAAGCTTACGTTTTAAATTAAAAAAAGAAAATTAATTTATGGTTTTTATAAGTATTACCTATTAAAGAACACATATAGATAGGTACTATATTTGTTCTGTATTTGTTGAACAAAAACTCAGTTTTAAAGATCCTTTTACTTTCAGGGCGTGTTTTAGAGTAAATGATAATCAAATACGCTACTTATTAATTCAGATATTAAATGTTTATACAATATTATTAGTTCTAAGTTATAAATTATTAGTGTTGTAAAACATTCTTACTGACATAAATTGTGAGGTAAGAAGTTATCTTGTCTGAAAATTTCAAAATTTTTAAAAAATATATATTTACACAATTTTGTTGCGCATAGACTCAGTATTTTAACGTTTTATTAAATTAAATAATATGAGTAACATTACACATCCATTCTGGTACTCACTTGTTTAGTAGAAGGAAATAAAACACACATTGCAATATTCTCCAAATTATTTTCGTTTTACCATTCCGTTAGCCAAGCCTGACAGCCAATGTATAAAGTTTTGTTCAAAATTTGATATGTATATATTTAAAACTAGGATGTGAATATCAAGTTTATGTTAATGTGATTTAATGTGTCATTAACTTAATTCGAAGTAAAACTGTGAAAGAAACTGAAATGTAATGAACTTTATGTAATCCAGTGCACAAAGTCAAAGGTTTATATTTTATGTATGTAAAAGTGTAATCCCTAGTTAAAACTGGAAATGTTGTAATCTAAGCTTTAACAATTAGTAAATTACAAACGAAACACAAATACCAGTTGTTATTTAATCTTTCTAAATCCTACTTCTCTATTTCGCTCATAAAACTATTACATTTAATTTCATCGCTATGCGGATTTACTTTTATATAAAAAGAGAGGTTTCTAAACCATTACATTTTATGAGTAGTACAGAGTGTTCCATTCATCTTGTCAAGTATTTATAATGAAATATACTACAGTTTTAAAATGAAGGGATTATACAAGTTTATCATAGATAGATTTAAAACATATGAGAGTAGGCCTAAAACTATTTAATCTACTGTACAATAATTGTATAGCTATAATAATTCTACCTTTTAATTTTAAGGCAATCTCCCCCAAAAAAGCTTTTTTTTTAAACACTTCAAACAACTAATTGTAATCATAATGAATTAAAATATGCTATCAAATAAATAAATAAATTGCGCAGGCTGAGTTACCCAGAGTAATGTATTACCCAAGTACAGAGATGGTTACGTTGGGAAGATTAACTTCCAATTTTCTATAGGGACTAATTATGAAGTGATTCCTGTGTATTCATATTAATTATATGTCACTATTTACGAGACGGATCAGCGGATTTAGAAAGGAGAATCAAAGAATAATTATAAAAAATATTATAACTAAGATGGGATTTGTTCAAATAGATTCGGTTTGTTATGAGAACTAATAATTCAAGGTTTTAATTATTATACACTTGTTTGATTATACACTCTTCTTACTTGTGCTTTAGTGCTGGACGACAAAACTGAACAAGAGACAGACCAGAAGAATGTGAGTGAATAATAATGAATGCAGCTCAGTGGGAAAACCAACAGGGAATTAAAAATAAAGAGAGCATCCCAATGTTGTCCTATGGGTGGTTCCTATCGTTCCCTATCAGCTTCTTTTGGGATTACTGCAATGACATTATATAAAAAAAATAAAATCATAATTTAAATGTTGCATATACAAATAATTTACTTGAATTCTCCTTTCCATAACTATATATATTTAATTTTATAACCAGTATGAACGTAAATTAAATTAAAACTTTATGTAGAAATGAATCTTCTTGAACACCACAATTATATTACCTAAAATATGAATTATATTCATAACGTATATGTAAATTTACATCAAAACTATTGAATGAATTTCATAATGTAAGCGGTTCATCACACATCACGACTTGGTTTAACTTTAATAAGGTAGTTTAATGTTTTTCTGAGATATAAATAAAAACAATAAATAGAATCAAAATGTTTATTTACGAATTATCCTACGCCACCCTCCCTCAACAAGCAAAGTAAATACTTGAACAATAAATACAAAATAAACAAACATAAATTACAATAAATTAACATTTCAGGGGTTTAGTCAAATGTTAACAATGGGCAAAATATTACTTGTCATATAAGTAATTTGTTATCGACATTAAGTTAGGCGTTTTCACTGAAAACCGGAGCGATGACTGAGATTTTGAATATTAGTTTCACAAAATTCTTCTTCGACGGAGAATTTCTGGCCCTTCAATTGACGTCCAGGCCGGGTTTTTGCCCCAGTGATTGATTTTCTAAAACTTAAAAAAAATTCTAAAAATCTTTACAAGTCACGCTTACTTTTGTAGAATTTTGAATTAAATTTTGCTGAATGTTAATAACCATAGTTACTAATTTCAACAATCAAACAATAAATTATATAAAATGTGAATAGTTTACAAAAATATCTGTGTTGCTGGATTTGGTAGTTCTTGATTATGGGTGCAAGAAGGTTTTCCGGAAGAGAACGTCTCATTCTGATGTTTAGAGAAATGTTTAAAGTTATTGAGAAATTGTTATTGTGAAAGGCAAATGCTATTTATATGATGCTATAAATCCTCATAAACAATAATAATTGTAAAGTGATTTTTGGTGATCAGTCTCAATTTATTTTGTCAAAATAAATCGCATTAAATATTACTGGATGTATAACTTAAGGTTAACTCCATAACTTTCGTAATTATTTACCTCCCTTGCAAGATAGAAATTTCATGGAACTATTATGCCTCTTATCTAATGGAGATATAAATCGATGGCACTATACGAATTGTTTATAATTATATCGAAGTTTATTATGTATTAATTAACTGCTTATGTAAAATTTAAGGCTCTCTTTCGGGATACAGTAGGGGAAATGTTGGATTCCATGTGTTACTATTATCTCAAGATATAAAATAAAAGTAACATTAGTTTTGAAGTATAATTTGAAACAATAATGGTATGGCAACTGTATCGAGTGTATTTCTATTAAAAATAAAATCTTTACTTTTGGAACCATTCGATATTATATTATCATTTTATAATCATATACAATATATGAAGACTTGGTTTGGTCACGGTCATTAAGCAGAAGAATTTAATGTAAACATAATTCTTCTTTGTAATGATTCATTGTTTTCATAATT
Source organism: Homalodisca vitripennis (assembly GCF_021130785.1). NCBI lineage: Eukaryota > Metazoa > Arthropoda > Insecta > Hemiptera > Cicadellidae > Homalodisca > Homalodisca vitripennis. The sequence continues at coordinate 37,040,813 of NC_060207.1, forward strand.
CTGAATTAATGGCCGCTTTTATGAAGCATTAAGAAATAACAAATATGAGAATAACATTTGTTTGGAATTTCTTATAATATGTCGACAAACACTGTAAATCAAACGATGAGAAATATTGTTTTAAATTATAAAGAAATGTGACATTTAGTTAATATTTTGGTAGTTCTGAAGCTGTGAAAAACAGCACACACACACACACACACACACACACACACACACACACACACACACACACACACACACACACACACACACACACACACACACACACACATGTTATGATGTTATGATGCTTCTTTCAGTTAAAAAAAAATTAACTCGTAAAAACAGAAAACGTAACCCATGGATAACTGAGGAAATGATTAACTTAGTGAATAGGAAGAACTACTTGTATAAATTGTATATTAGTAACCATACAATTTAAATATAAATTTAAAATCATGAGATGTCCAAAGTAGTAAACAGTAGAATAAACAAATGTAAACTAAACTACTACTCATCGCTAATAGAAAATAATTATGTAAACACTAGATATTACTGGAAAATTGTGAAAAATATAATGAAAAAAGATACAATAAAATTTACTTATATAAAGTGTAAGGGTAAAGATGTAAAGGTGGCGGGCAATGAGGTTTTTGTTGCTAATTGTTTTAATGATTATTTTGTTAATGTAACATCAAAGCTAAAACAAGATGCATTTGGCTATGATTTATTTGAAAACAACTTTCACAATAGTTCGGCTGTATTTTAAAATTTTTTTGTTACACAAAACTTAGTTCTTGAGGTTGTGAATAAAACGAAAAATAAAAGAAGCTGTGGTATTGATGGCATTGATATTGTAACAGTAAAGAACAATATTGATATTTTTTTACCAATTCTGCATCACATTTTTTCTAAGTCACTCGCTCAAAATGTTTTTCCTGATACATTTAAAATAGCTTGTGTTATACCAATCTTCAAACATGGAAGCACAACCGAATTTTCATCATATCGCCCTATATCCCTTATCAATACTCTAGCTAAAATATTTGAAACCTTAATTAAGAATCAGCTTTTGGAATACTTGGTGTCCAAGTCTGTATTTTCCCCATATCAGTTTGGATTTCTTCCAAATAAGGGGACTGACTTGGCCATACAAAACCACATTCAGTGCATAGCAGAATCTTTTGACAAGAATAAATTCACTGCAGCTGTCTACCTTGATTTTCAGAAGGCTTTTGACCTGGTCGAGATAGACACACTCATGAAGAGATTTGAAACCTATGGTATAGCTGGAAATGCATTGGCTTGGTTAAATTCTTTTTGCAGGAAAAGAAACAACTTGTAAAAGTGAACAAATATGTTAGCAATACATTAGAGTTGAGGCACAGAGTGGCTCAGGGCGGTGTTCTAGGACCAATAATGTTTAATTTATTCATAAATGAGCTGCTGAAATTTAAATTAAACTCAAAGATTTTTGCTTATGCAGATGACACTGCAGTGGTATGCTCTGCATACAATAAAAGTAGGTTAAGATATCTAATTTCAAATGATCTTGAAAAGCTATCGCAATGGTTGTCAAACAATAAACTCCTAATAAATGATAGTAAATCAAAATGTATACTCTTTTTTGATAGAAATATGTCTTGTGAATCTCTGCAAAAGGAAAATAAGTTTTATTGTCATAAACACCAATGTATCTATGGTTGCAACTATGATGTAATAGGAATAGTGGATAATGTAAAATACTTAAGTCTAACTATTGATAGAGATCTAAAATGGAATGTCTTTATAAATACATTAAGCACTAAACTAAGAAAAATTAATTATGCTATATATCATATGAGAGGTTTTTTGAAACCCAATCTGCTAAGACAACTATTTACCTCTTGGTTTGAAGGCACTTTGCAGTATGGAATAATCCACTATGGAGGTACCTACGAGTCTATTTTAATACAAATACAAAAATGCACAAAGATTTGCTGTGAGAAATATTTATAATTTAAAGAAATATGACAGAATTTCACATTTATTTAAGAAAGACAACATTTTAACTTTTAATCAACTTTATGTTTATCATTGTTTAAATTACATCTATAAATTCTTAGACAGTTTTGACATTAAAAAGAATGTAATTAATACAAGATCATCGCAAGTAAAGCAAATTTCAATGCCAAACTACACCAAGGAGTTGGCAAGAAAGCAATTCACTTATACAGCCATTAAGCATTTCAATGCATTCATAATGAACTATGGTGACAGTCTATTGTATGAATCCAAACAAAAATTTAAGATGAAAAGTAGAGAATATGTCAAAAACATAAATTCTAAATTATTTTATTTTTATTGTTGTGTCACATTAAATATAGTTTATCTCATAGTTTAAAAATTGTTATGTTTTAAGTTTGTTATCAATGTTATTGTTGAAATTGTTTGTTAGATCTATATTGCTGCATTTGTTATTGTTATATATATATATTTTTTTTATATTAAATCCTGTTATTGTTGGAATTATTGTTAAATAACTTAATATATTTGTAACAGTTGATTAATTTTTGTATTTAATCATGTACTACTGATATGTGTGTATATGTATATAATATTTAAATAAATAAATAAATAAATATATATATATATATATATATATATATATATATACATATATATAATCTGCCTAATTAGACCTTATGTTTGTTAAGCTTTTTACTATTATTTGGTTTTGTTTGATTTGTGTAATAGTTTATATACTTATAATATCTAAAAATGTTGAAACATGCAAATTATTTAAATTTAAGTTTACCCTCTGGCAAAAGAGACTGAATATGCTTTAAATGTACTTTGACAACTGTACTATATAATGCCAATATATTAAAAAAGAACTTGTTTTCCTTTTCCACACGTGATTTGTGAAGCACATGGAATTGTATTTTTTTGTAAACTTTCTGGTAAATAAAGATTTTTGTGAACTGTGAACACACACACACACACACACACACACACACACACACACACACACACACACACGCATCCAGGGGAGGGGGGTTTGGGGTTTGCAACCCCCCATTTATACAACTACTCTGGGTATATTTTAACTTGCGTTACACTCAAAATATACTCGTAGTCGAATATTGTATCATAGATCAGTTTTGTTTGGATATTTTATGTATAACAGCTGATAGATTATACTAACACATAAGACCAACCTGCGACCAGTAGGGGTTGACAAATATAATACAGACCTCACTTCCCGCGCTTTGGGTGAGAGAGACAGCGTGCAGTAACCGTGAACGACCATTCATCTCTTTGAACGGCTAAATTGTAATAGTCTTGACTTAGTTCTCATCGCTTTTGCTGATGCCAACAGTCATGTATTAGTGTTATTAATGAATACCGATAGTGGTAGTAAGTTACTGGTTAAAAGTACAAAACCTCTAGGTTGCTAATTTTACTATTTAGAAATATTATAATTCTTACAAGGGATTACATTTTACTCACTGATACTGTTACACTTGGTATTGTTTAAAAAAAATTGTGTAAGACGTATACAAAATTAGATGCTTATCAAAACGTATTTTATAATTGACCTAGCTAAAAAAATAATGAACATTTAACCCTTTGGTACAGAACTTCTGATATATCTGAGGTTATGGAATAATCCATTTAATTTATTTTATAATATATTTTAATGAATTGTTCACAAAATCTGTAAGTCTTTAATCAAATTAAGGAATATCGTCGTTGTTTAAATAATATCTTACTTGAAGTTTGTAATATTTTATTTTTGATTTTACTCACTAAACATGTTTTGCTTAAATCAATTTCACGAATAAAATCTAAATAAATAATAATAACAAATAAAATTGGTGATAATTGTATAGGCTTTTTATTGATTTATTTATACATAATTTATACTTTACTGGTTCTGCTAAGTTAAACAACTTGTCAGCAGTGTCCAATACACACGGTTGCCCTTAAAGGGTAGCCAACAGCAACAATCAAGCACATGCAATAGTAAAATTTTACCATATTTTAGCAATAAGTTTTATGTTCAAACTTTTAAAATTTATAATCTATTCTTTAACTTAAATTCTATAATTTATTTATATTAGCTCAGGTGGGCAATTGACATGTAAACTATAACTATCCTAAAGTTCTCGTCTGTTAATAAAATGTTTTTATTGAAAAACTTTGGCTATACAAAATTAATGATTTGTCTTCAGATATCTCTTTCATTAAATACTTTATTTCCATTTTCATGTTGCAATGTTTTTCGATACTTTTCATGCTAAAACTGATCAGTTTTATGTTTCAGGTTCAGCGCACTTGCTTTTAAGAAACTGCTAAATAAAAGGTTATTTGTTATATGAAAGGTTAATAAAATTCCCTATACCGTGCATTCTCTGTCAGATCTCAGGTTGATGCCTGTAATAGTTTGTCTAAAATTATAACCCAAAAGAATGTATGAAATAGAAATAGAGTCTCCGTTATCACTCATTGAAATCAAAGAAATTAAAATCGCAAAAAAACTAAATACATTTTTTTGGCCGATTTAAAATAGTGTACGTTCACTAATTATTGTGATAGTTATTAACCTATAGCTACAACGTGTTTCAATCACATTTTGTGTTTGGGAATCTACAATTACACAACCAAAGTAACGAAATATCGTGCCTTTTAAATAGTATTTAACTTGAAATTCACATTTCGCATTCATCGCCGAGCGTCTGCTGCATCTATGGGCAATGCACGTCAATCTAGTGGACGTCAACCGCTCGTCTATCGTAAATAAATACACTACTAATTTTATATACTAAAACTTGTGTAGTTGTATTCACAGTAAATATATGCTCTATAAAAATACATGTCTATATCTCAACGTTTTTTTCAAGGCTGACATGATTTGAAATTAAAAAAAAATTAAAAGTAAAAGACATACTAATTAAATAATACAAAAATACGCCCATATTTCCAAGTAAAATATATTCTCATATATGTAAAATATATGTCTACTGGAACCCATATAGAACGTATAAATTCTAGGTAAAAGGTAGAGGATGTGTGTTTCTTAAAATGTAGCCATTTTCTCGAGCCTCCCCTATACTCATTCATACGGCGCTACTGACATACTGTTGCGTTATCGGGCGGTCTCCAAAGGGATAGATTTTAGATTATGATATAGCCGTTTTTGCTGAACTTAAAATGAGAACAATAATAATGCTCTCAGACGACTGGCAAACATTCAATTTTAAATTCTATTATCATTTAACATATTCCGGGTGGAGGGTGGGGTGCTCGATTACCCTAGCCTGACTGGGAGGTACAGAAAATTTGTATTAGGAAAGCCCCCCCACCATTAGGTCATACTAGATACACCTAAGCACAACACTGAAGTGACTTCTATTAAATTCAGTCAGATTCAGAAAGATAAATAAATGTTCACGCAGACACGAGTTGCAGATATAAGCTGGCAGTAATAGTTCTGGCAGAGGTCCAGACCGGAAATGGAGGAAGCAGTGTTGCCACTACAACATTTACCACTCAGTCACCGGATATAACCCGGGAGAAATATTGTAGGTGTAACCCAGAAATGAGACTGAAAATGCAACATTCTCACTGTATATCTGAGTAATTCGTGTTTTAGTTTTGGTTTACTGATTCACTATTAGTAAACTCATGAAACTACAGATTTTTCTTAATTACTATGTGATATTCACCAAAGTCGGGGGGTTTCCGTCTGAATTAAACATTTTAGGCTGAAGTAATTTTTAAATATTTACTTAATATCTAAAAGTTAATTAGATTAAAAGTTCTAAAAGTAAATTACGAATTCAAGTTCATGATTGACAACATAAAATTGGTATAATTTAATGCCATATAATATATGGCATATATTATATGCGTTGTCAAACTTATATCTTATACAACTACCGACGACGTCTTAACGAAATTAACATGATCATTCTATTAAAAGCAAAAATGATTATCTAGGAAATTTAACAACGCCTTTTGATGCAAATAAGTGGAAATTAGTTATATAAACACAACAGGTTTTCGATATAATCTTTTCACTAAGTATCATAAACTCGTATATAAAGGCAATGTTTTTAAACTATCATTGGCAGGGACATTCTACGAATCAAATGATATCGTAGGCCATATATTATAGATATTACTTAACTATAATACCTAGAGTTTGAGATTTGGAAGTTAAATACTGTTGTATGAAGCTGACGATGCACTGATGATTTTAATCAAATCTAGTATTTAAAATTTGAGTATAAAAATGTGTCAACCCAAGATAACTACTGAACGTCTCCGAAGTCTGGTGGATTTATAAATCAGAAACTGTTAGGAACAAAGGCTTCCTAGTTCTCTCATGGTTCCAGTGCAGAAAACTGGAAGAAGTCGATATGTGTCAGATGGAGGGGGGTTCTAGAGGTCATTAGCACTTACTGACGGGAAGTGCCAAAATCAAGATCTCCAAATGTTAGGAGCGTATATAATGATGATATTTCACATGCTATAAGTTCCCTCAGCCTGAGGCAGTGCGACTTCGTCGGAGGCTGACATAGAGGTAAATCCCATAGGCTTAGAGTTTCGGTAGATAAGGAGCTCCCATTTGACTGGAACCTCTTAAAATCTGGAAATCCCTAGTGGCCTAGAACTCTTATGGGTCAAATTATCTGGAAGGACATCGAAACATAGACAGGACCGTTGTTATTACCCGTGTATCTTGAGAACTTGAAGTTGCGATAGATTTGGAGTGTTCTAGAAACCAGGAGGAATCGTTTATTGGAGTAATGGAATCTTGCAAAAGGACACCAGAGGGAAATTCTTACATTCCAGGTGGTTAGAGATACGAAGGATCGGTCTAATACAAATATAAACACAAATGATTGTGAGTCGTACGATGGTCAGTTACAAATTAGCTATAAAAGGTGGTATAAGGACGTTTTTGGCTCCATGTTTAATCCAAAGCGCAACCTCATATAGTTAACAGAGGCAGCTGATGGACTATATCTTAAAAAGAACGCAGGATCTAAGATTACTTTGATAAGTGAAATAAGTAATAAGGTATGACAGTTTATTTTGGGAATATAAAGTTAATATTTGATGAAGCATTTTACGAAGACGGATAATAGAATAGGTTATTAAGGAAATAAAAGAACTATTTTTTTGGGTTGAACGAAAACAACATATAAATGAAAAAATGTAAAATTAAGAGAGAGAGGGAGGGAGACAGATTACGTTTTATCGTTCAAGACACAGCAGAGATTTGCTAATTAATATTTACACATAGTCAGTGCTTTAAATGTAGTTGTACTATACACATACAAAATTACCATGCTCATTGAGTTTGCTTTGTGCCGATGAAGTAAATATACATACATACGTAGCACTGAGAAGACTACTAAGTTCTAAGTTCAAAACACAGCTACTTATTCCGATACAAGGGAGAAGTCCTTACTAAGATCATGAAATATTTATAAATAATCGTTTATATATAATAGGCTTCGTGTTATAGAAGTCTCGTTGTTTTTCGGACTCTAACCCTGGAAAGAATGCCTTGATCAGACATGTTTGTGATCAAATACTGATTACAATGCCAAGGAAGCCAACCAGTGGCGCATTTAGAGTAACATTTATATAGAAACTTTGCCTTTGCTATCTATTGATCCAGTACTGTGTGCTTAATTCTAACATTTAAATGCAAAGTTTTGTGCATCTTTGACGAACTTGAGCTGAGAGTGTCAACAACTGTTTAGTGTCAGTTAAATTTGGATAAGAGGCATCAATATTTTCAATATTCTTTTCCGAATTCTAAAGTATTTTGTTAAACTTTTCCGATATTTATCTTTACATCTAAACCATCCTTGGACTAAAGAATTAGCCAACTCGGCCAAGCCGTTCTTGAGGTTAGCACTTACCAACACATCTAGCGATTTATTGTTATTTACAAGATTACTTTATAATTAAATAATCAATATAATGATGCGTTCAATAAAAATAAAATATATTATTTATAACTTAATATACATAAAAATTACGTGATTAACACCGTACGTGATGGTACCGGTCCGCCTTCCAACAGTACATACAGTTAATAATGACTGTAAACAACGTGGGCAAGTTAAAAATCACAGAAAAGTCTTATATTAAATTTGTTTTAGGAAAGGTCACTTAAAAACTAAAGAATATAAGATTCTCATATAATTATAAAAATATTTATTTTCCAAAATACACTTAATAGAATTTAATCGTATCAATAAGGCCTTTGAGTTGTCCAAGCAGTGGTCTATAAAAAAAGAAAGACTGGTTGAGGTAGTACAGTTTTTTAATTTATAATTAAAACATGGTTTCGTTTAAAATAATTTAAGAATAGGGTTTAAAGTTAAAATTTTGTAAAACACAGCAAATACATACTTTCTAAGGTATTAGCAGTAATAATAAGTAAATAATTATTAGTAAGGGTATTTTAAGGAATTAACTAGCGTAAATGGGTTTACATCATGATTTTTGCTCATCAATTTTTAATTCTAAAAATTGTGTTCAGACAGCTCAAATTTTATTTGATACAATTGTTATGATAAAAGTTAAATAACTTTGCTCATTGAAAAATGTTCACATCTAGGTCTTTATTTTTATAAATTATACCGTCGTTATACAAGGGGCTATACTCCAATAAATAGATCTTAAGTGCTTTACCTGTAGTTGTTTAGGAGCACCAAACCAGTGCGGGACGTTTTTTACACTCTGTATATTAAAGAAAGATGTTTTTTTAACACAGCACCTACCCGTTATATTTCACGCTGCCACATTAATAGTTGGAAAAACTGAATATCGTAATCACATACTGTTATGAGTGTCCCGAGTACTGGTTATGATTGGGTGTTAACCGCATCCCTCCTCACACCAAACCCTAATATCAGTATTTTAGAGCTGTCTATACACTATTTTACTATTGCACTAGCGCTATCATAAACACCAGGTTATACATTTTTATGATTTCCGCCCTATTTACACATTATTTATTTAAAATATTATTTGTAACTATAATTCTGTCACTGGATTAGAAAGTACATAAACCACATGAAACTATAATAGGACAGTTTAAAATATATTTTACAATGAGGTATACAAGTACATTTTAGTCATAATCTATGTATAACTACTGTTATACATAGTAGATCAAGACTGCCGGTGCACCGGGCCTGGCGATTCCAACTGTCTCCTCCTCTCCTACCATTAGCCAGGTGCCAGCTGCTGTCAACCCTCAGCACCAACACTCCGGAAGACTGCAGCACATTTCATACGCTGAAGCTCTGAGGAAATACCCTGTGCTGGACAGTGACGATAAGTCCGGATCTGCTGCGGCCGTGCCACGGGGAGTCAGCGGAGCTCAGGCGGCTTCGATGTCGCCCGGAGGCGGGGTTCTTGCTGGTGCCACAGAGGCCTCCGAGTACATATCGCCAACTATACGACAGACTGACTCGCAATCGACTTTTTTAGGGAGCCCACTTTTCGGCAAAGGGCTAAGTTAGCCAACTCAAATCGGTGTAAACAAAAAATACACAATAATAATTCATTACGACTGCTTCATCAAAATGCCCAATTAGCAACTAACAAATTGGAAGAACTTCAACTTATGGCTGAAGAACTGAAAACAGATATTCTCGTTGTAACCGAAAACGGTTTTTAACAGTGAAAATATTGGTCTGTGCAAAATTCAAAATTATAAATTGGCAAACTCATACTGCAGACAGGTCTCTAAGGGAGGCGGTGTTGCTATTTTCTTAAAACAAAATTGTATCTTCACAAACTTTACAATCAAAGAAACGTCTGAAAAACATTTTGAAGCAGTCGGGGTCAAACTTGAAACAAACAAATCAAAATTAGTCGTCGTAGGCATATACAGGTCTCCTGGAGGAAACGAAGACGTTTTCTTTTATAGTTTAGAAGCTTTACTTACGGACCTGGGTAAACAAACAAATTACATTCTGATGGGTGATTTTAATGTTGATGCACTAAACAACAATCACCCATCTACCAAGCGTTTAGTCGATTTGCTAAGATCATTTGATCTTGAACTGTTGGTGAAATCTCCAACGAGAGTAACCACTAATACTCAATCGGCTATAGACAACATTATTACTAATATCTCTGATGTCGCAGTGACTGTGGTCAATACAGCAATCTCTGACCACTATGGCCAAGAGGCTATTATCAGAGGTAAACTATTCAAAAAAGAACCGAAATTCCCAAAACAATAAGAGACACAAGGCCTGGAAATATTGCTCTCCTCAACGCCTCCCTTTCTAAAGAAAAATGGGATTTTCTAAATTCGATACAACCGGTAGAACAGCAGTTTAAAACTTTTAATGAATATTTAAATTTCCATTTCAACACCTGTTGTCCTACTAAAACAGTTAAAATCGGTACAAAAAAGACGCAAAATACTTGGATTACAAAAGGCATCCTTGTTTCAAGGGAAAAACTTAAGTTTTTTTCAGAAATCAATAGAACCACGACCAACGAACAATTTAAAGCCTTTTTTCGAGTTTACAAAAGAACTTATAGGAAAGTAATCATTGCTGCGAAAGCATATGATGTTTCTAAATTAATTCTTTTTTCCAAAAATATTTCCAAAACTGTCTGGGACATTATAAACAACAAAAGTCGCGAAAATAATCAAATAAAAGTCCAAATAGGGGATAGACTTGTGAGTGATGCCTCAGAGGTCGCTAGCGAGTTTAATAGATTTTTTGCATCTGTTGCTGGTGGGCGAGATCCTCGTTCATCACTTCCACAAGGAAACCCCAGGCGTAGACAGAGCCCAGCAACCTCATTGGTGCTGGCTCCTGTGTTTGAGGAAGAGATTAATCAAATAATTCAACAACTTCCAAACAAAAAGTCTAATGACATTAATTTTATGTCAATGTGGCTCATAAAAAAATGCTCAAAGCATATAGTGAAGCCACTGACCAAATTAGTTAATCTATCGTTTCTAACAGGAGTCTTTCCCTCTCTCCTAAAATTGGCAAAAGTGCATCCAATTCATAAGAAAGATAACCCCAATTCAGTAAATAACTATCGGCCTGTCTCTATTTTGCCTGTATTGAGCAAAATATTCGAAAAACTTTTTTTGTCAAGAATGCTAAATTTTTTAAACAAACACAACCAACTTTCAGACGACCAATTTGGTTTCAGAAAGGGAAAGTCGACAATTGACGCTATAGTGAATCTTGTCGATATGGTTGTAGAGGGAATTGAAGGTCATAATCACACATTAAGTGTATTTATTGACCTTTCAAAAGCATTTGACTGTGTTGACCACAAAACACTGCTTGACAAATTAGAATCCCACGGCATTCGAGGCGTGCCACTTTTATGGATTAGTTCATTCCTAAACCATAGAACACAGGTCGTCCAAATTTCGAATCAAATTTCAAAACCTACTGCACTGAGATATGGAGTTCCCCAGGGATCAATACTCAGTCCAATTCTTTTCCTGATATATGTTAATGACATTGAATCATCACTACTGCATGGAAAGCTTGTGCAGTACGCAGATGACACGACTCTCTGTTTTAGAGGAGGTACAAAACAAAATTTAGAAATACAGACCTTTGTTGACCTTAACAATTGTGTCCAACATTTCAATAGCCTCAATCTTCAAATAAACTCATCAAAATCAAATTTCCTACACTTTTCAATGCGCTCTATAGATATTGAAAGAGGTCCTGCTGTTATGGTTGCAGATACATTATTGGAAGAAGTCTATTCTTCAAAGTTCCTTGGAATACACCTTGATCGAGGGTTGACATGGAAAAATCACATTGATTATGTTTGTGCCAAATTATCCTCAGGAGTTTATGTCTTAAGATCTTTGGCAAAATACTGCCCAAGTCAGGTACTGATTACGGCGTACTACGGGTTAATTTATCCCCACCTTTCGTATGGAATCGTTTTGTGGGGAGCCTGTGCAAACAACCATTTTATGAGAGTTTTCAAATTACAAAAAAAAGCAATTCGCATTATCGCTAATTTAAACTTCAGAGAGTCGTGCAGGACAGCGTTTAAAAATTTGCAACTGTTAACTTTGCCATGTCTCTACATCTTAGAAACAACCTTATATTGTTTGTCTAAATGTGCCTTAACCAGAGGACGAGACATACATGAATATGAGACAAGAGGCAGAGATAACTACCGTTCGGGAATGCACAGAACGGTGGTTTATGAACATTTGCCTTCGCAGGCAGGTGTTCATTTTATAAACAGATTGCCAAACAAAATTAAAAATGCCTCAACGCCCAAGGTGTTAAAAACTCGTATCAAACTCTGCCTGGCGTCAAACGCTTTCTACAGTGTTGATGAGTTTCTGGCATTCAACTGGGAGACCACGCGATGAGGAAACTGACTCCAGCGCCGAAAGTGGGCGTAATTGGCATGGAATGAATGGGGAGTGAATGTTTGAATGTTGTAAGTTTAAATGTGGCCTTGATGTGGGATGAATGGAAAAAAATTAGACATGAAAAATTGACGTTTGCTATGCAATGTATATTGTCAACTGCAATTAAACGATTTGATTTGATTTGATTTGTTGAACTTGAAATATGTTATATATTGAAAGTATAAACTCTAGGAATAAAATATGTAGCAATACAATGAAAAGCTTTCAAAATATTTTCAATCAATACGAAAGAAAAACTACAAAATTGTAAAAAGGATACAAAACAGATTGGAAACTTCTTTGCCAATATTAAATAAGAGCGTTATTACATTCATTACTTCTATGGCTCGAAAGAATAACAAAATAAGATCATTAGAGCAGTAAAGGTAAGTAAAGAACAATGCAGCAGACAACAAGTACAATACCACCTTAGAGCAGTGCTCTCATAGATCCCACAATGGCTCTAAGGAAGTTTGTGTTTCTCTCAATTGTTCTGACTACACAATCAAGTTCTCTTCCATAACAAATGTTGAATTGCTATTGTTCACCATCTTGTTCTCGCACTTATATTAACGACATGTTCTTACACATTCCCTTCTTTAAAGTACAGTGTGATTTTTTTACAAAAGAAGTGGTCCATTCCCTTTTAAGACTTATTCTGAACGTTTTTAGTAAAAGGTCAATATTTCCAAAAACAAGTAAAGGTTCCCTATTTAAAGATTGATGCCAGGTTTATAGTGTCCAAGATCACTATGGTGGCCTTTAATATATATTTATTAAAGGAAGAGATTTTATAATTTTTTACTAAACATCCATCCGTTATGTTTCACGCTACCAACATATTTTAATAATTGGCAAAACCGAACATCGCAATCACATACTGTTATGACTGCCCCGTCACACCACACTAACGGTACTGATAAAAGTCCTTCGGCGAAAGTCAGGATTTGAACCTGCGCTATCTCTAACCCACACCCAAAGTTCAACGTCTTAGACCGCTAGGTTATCGGAACTACCGAAACGCAACTTTAGCGAAGTAATTTATTTGTTACACTCAGGAACCTTGAAAACTTCAATTATGTCTGTCCGTTCACATGCAGATATCTCGAAAACGAAGTGACAAATACACTTTGCAAGGACCCTATTTTCTATATAGGCAATACAAGTTTTCTAGTTCATGTCACTCCAGGGGATTTGGCTGAGCGTTGGCAAATATGTTAGCATGGATAACATTGATGGGAACGAGAAAGTAGCAGAATACAACAACAAAGTGAGATTACATTTTAAAAGGTAGATTGTCGTAGCTGTTGAGAAACAATCAATTAGAGTCACAAATATTAATCGTCCATGTTGGCCATAGGCGTAGCGTTCTGTTTTTTTTTACCACTTTTGGATTATAAATTGCTAGCTACAGTAAATCATTCAAACTGCTTAACCTAACGAGTCGTCATCGATGTCGTTTTTGATGGTGAGAGGTTTAGGTGACTTCAGACTTACCACTCGGTCATCTCCATCGCCTCTGACGTGTACTAACGAAACCCTCCATCGTGTCTGGTATGAAAATGTTCTAGCAGTGTTTCCCGACGACTCAAAAATAATTAGTGTTTATGGTTTTTCTCTATTGTAAATTCTACGCCAGAAAATAATATATTGATATTTTATTAGAGAGAGGGTGGAAGACAACTTTATGTAGCTATTGCAATACAGATAATAATTATGTAAAATTATGTTATTAAACGAAAATATCGCCGAATAAATAATTCTGTAAACGAACTGAGTATAATGATATTATGTTTTAGCATGTGACGTAGTGGACGCATGTAACTTAAACGAATTAAAATATAATAGACATGAAATTTTGCGTTTAACCTCAGAAAAGCCGTGTTACGCGACACGTAGTGTGGCGTGTTACTACCTTGTACAATAAGCGTTAATAACAGTTACAAGAGTAAACTATGTGTGACCTAAGGATACGCAATATTTGTGAAAAATTATATAAATGGATATTAGAGACTACTATTGTACTTTGATAACAATTGTGGTTCTGCTGGTCTACAGTATTTATGAAATTAAAATTTAACATGAATGAGCTAACACAAAAGAGGAAAACAACAAGGATTTGTCCATGCTGTTTGTTGAATCGTGTGAAACTAATTCAGCAACATTCCAACAATCGCTGGTCAAGCCACATTAAACACCAGACCAGAGCAGTGCTGTGTCAGAGATACGAGTATGTGCTTGTGTTACTCGGCGTGCATATTTCCACGTTTTTAATCTCGTTCCCGCTCGCACAACGCTCACCACTGAAATGCGCGCTGGTCCTGGTCAAGCCACATTAAACACCAGACCAGTGCAGTGCTGTGTCAGAGATACGAGTATGTGCTTGTGTTACTCGGCGTGCATATTTCCACGTTTTTAATCTCGTTCCCGCTCGCACAACGCTCACCTCTGAAATGCGCGCTGGTCAAGCCACATTAAACAGCAGACCAAAGCAGTGCTGTGTCAGAGATACGAGTATGTGCTTGTGTTACTCGGCGTGCATATTTCCAAGTGTTTAATCTCGTTCCCGCTCGCACAACGCTCACCTCTGAAATGCGCGCCGTTCATGTGTTCCTGTTTTACATCTATTAAGCGTAAGATATTTTTATATTTAAAAGTAGATTTATACATTTAACTGTTATTATTAAAAATGAAAGTGTGCTATAATTTTACCATATACGTGGGAGTTTTATTTGTGTTTATGCATTTTCTAATAGCAATATTTTTTTACGATTGTGTAACGACAATGTGTTCCATGGTAAATATTGGGGGAAAAAGAATGCCTGCATTTTTAATTTCAAATTCTTAGAAAATGTTTCGTGTAGTTACTTATCAAATCAAACTAATGTCCATCAAATCAAAATTAGTTACCTGAAGGTAAAGTAAACAATTCTTGTTTACCATGTACATTTTGAACTTTTTTCCCACCATCCTGGCTTCAATATGGTGACAATAAAACAGAAGACAGTGCATTCTATGGCGCGCTGAGTTTATATCACTATGCTCAGTGTGTATAGTTGCTCTCAAGAAACTTGTTGAAACACACACACACACACACACACACACACACACACACACACACACACACACACACACACACACACACACACACACACACACACACACACACATAACATCTCAACCTTTTATTTTGGATTTTCCAACAAGAACTTTTAGTTAGATTGTCGTAGCTGTTGAGAAAGAATGAATTAGAGTCATAAATATTAATGAAATCGTGCCATATGTTGGCCATATATATATATATATATATATATATATATATATATATATATATATATATTTGGCCTACATAAAAGTCTTCCAGCATATCCCATATTCATGGTAAAATATAACAATTGAGTGCATTTATTGGCGATTTAAACCTTGTAAAACTAGATCGGTTTTTATAGTCATAAAAGTTGTTATTTATCTATTGTTTCCAAATGTTTGGATGAATTAGATCTCTTAAGTGTAGAAGTTTTGGAGTGATTAAATGCTTCGCTTTAAAAAATGATTAAAATAAATTACCTATTTTGTTTTGTATAGCGTTTAAATGTTTTTTACATCTACTTTCATAGCTCAGGACTTGCTAGTATTAGAGTGCTAATATTTTACATATTTGTTTGCACGATTAATAGGGGTCAGAGTAGGCCTACACGAATTATTTTCAAGAACCATAAGAATGATAAAAAAGTTCAAACTGCTGCAATAAATGAAACACTCAACAAAATGACATATTTTGCACGCAGATAGGTTTACGGATTTGATTTACTCAAACTAATCAACAGCCAAAATAATTCGATGTTGGTACATTTTGTAGAATGTTTGTAGTTGTAAAAATACATTTTCTCATAAGTGGTATGAAACAAGTTCAACCTCAGGAGTTAAAGAGTTAGTTCAAACAAATATTAGGGTTTGGGCCTTTGTTCTAGGTGAGGGAGAACCTACCTTCTACCTTTTAACTAGATGAATAAGCAAACCTAAGAATTGAATGCATATATCTTTCCAGCAACCAGACAAGAAGCATACAGTTTTTAAACAATGATTGAAATAACTTATAAGCATAGCAATTATTAAGAAATTCTAATCTATATACAAAGTCAACAGAAAAATATGTATATTTCATTTTTTGATGTAATGTATACGAGTACATTATCAAGTTGAAAATATGAGATGGAAATTCAGCCTTTTAAAAAGCTCAGTTCCCTGTATGAAGTAATAAAAGAGTATGCTGGGGTTATTTAGGATTTAGAACAAAAGTATAGCATAAAATTAAGTATTAGAAACAGTAGCTGTAGGGCAGTTTAGCATTGCGTCAGTTAGTATTGAGTGAGGTCAGTTGAACGGGATTAGGTCATACGGTGTTTAGAATGTTTAACGCGGCTTCTGAAATACCAAATTATTAAACAAGCAATTATTTTTTATTATTAAGGAGGATCATTTTAATACTGACAAATTTTGTGGTAAGTATGAATGTTTGTTTATGTATTGGTGATATGAAAGGGATTTGTAGACGAATAATGCAATAGTGCAGTGACTGCCGCAACTAGGTACGCATGAGTGTGTGAGTGTCTGAACAACAAGGGAATGGGGTGCATACCACGCATTGTGGAGTGTTGTACTCACCAATCGTTCTGTCACAATATAGTTTACCAACGTCATCCTTTACCAGAACTCGTGTTTATAGCCTCATTCCATTTTTGATAGATTAGTGATAAATCATTGAGCACTAGTTTTATTTGTTCAGTTTTGATTTTATTTATATATGTTTTGAAAGAAGTCATAATTGAAAATTCACTTTGTTTATTTTTTTCTACAAATTTATTTGGTAGTCTATATCATGAAATCTATAAGGTGTACTGTAAAATGTCTTAATCTCACTAATGATGTATTACGATGAGTTGTTTTATAGCACTAATGACCATTCATTAGAATAGGTAATAAGTTTAAAATTTTAGAATTAACAATTAGGATTGTGGGTTTAATCATTACGATAAATATTGAATGTATACCATTTTATAAGTATTTATAATATAACATTTAATAAACATATTTTGAGTTGTCACTGCAATCATACTCTTACCTTTTTCACCATCCCTTCTAGAATATACTTTAATTTTTAAGCCAAATCTTCGTTTTACTAACTAAATATTGAATTGGTAACCCATTAATTATAAAATGTTCTCTTTCAGAGCAACAAATGATAATTGGTCTTAAAAATTAGAAAAAGCGGAATGAATGGTTGGTTTAAAATATGCTTGTATAAAACAAGACAATATAATGTACTGCAAGACATTACATGCAAGACATAATGTACTGGCCATGAGATGTTTTTAATAGCAACGTACTGAACAAAAGGTTAACGTAATACTTGATAACGTAATTGTGAAGGTAAAATATCCACAAGGCATAAGACAAACTTTGGCAGAGATTTTGCAGAGTGATTTTGTTTTAATTGTTCTTTTTACGTACGTGTGTTGCTTTTCTATACGTTTGGGCCACTAATAATGGCTGTTTTTCTTTTCCTAGTCCTACGCTGTCGGTATTATATATAATAAAAAACAGCAATTTTAATGTATATACATGGCTTAATGCTTTAGTTTATAACTATTCTACAATTAATTATTGAAAGACGTTATATGTATAGAATTGATAGTGAGCCAAGAATAAATTTAAGAGTAAACTTACAAGTATAATTAACGAAAGTGATGAGACCACGGACAGTTGTGTGGACGGAGGGTCCAAATCGGCTTGTCTCTGAACCATATGCGGCTCTCTCCTCTGGCCCTCTAAACCTCTGCGAGTGTTTAATGTAACTGCCTACTTAAGTATCAACAGAATAACACTGTTGAACGGTACCTAGTTCTAATGTTAAGGCATGCACTATGTAGCATTGTAACGGTGAAATATGTTTTGACCAACAATCGTATCATGATTACTTGATTACATGAAATATCCGAGATTTTAAGTTCTGCGCTGTCAGCGTCCGAAAATACATTAAGGGATGATATTTTTAAATTTAGGCTGTAAGATCTAATTAATTGTTCTATGTCAAAGGATACAATGTAAATATATTGAAAGAACCAAAACATATACTTGTATAAGAGTACGAGTTCAATTAATTAAAGTGATGGGACCACGGATAGTTGTGTGGACGGAAGGTCCAAACCGGCTTGTCTCTGAACCACATGCGGCTCTCCACTGGTCCGCCAACCCACTGCGAGTGTTTAATGTAACTGCCTACTTTAGTTTCAACAGTAAAACACAAAGTAATATTGCTAAACATTTCGTATATATGTGATAAAATGCATTGTTTTACATTATTATATATGGGTATGAATTCATTGAATATATTTAACTTCCATAGTTAAAAAGTTGGAAATGTATGTTTTGCTGTATTACAATGAATATGTTATTGTTAGAATTAGTAAATGTAAATTCAAACTTGAGTGATATTGGCAACACTCACTGACTCAATAAAAATTCGTATATGTAGGAATGAATAATTGTAAAATCACTTTATTTAAAAAAAAAAAAAAAACGCGTTGTAGAAGTAAATCCGTCCGACAGATGCTCGTGAGAGTTGAAGACAAGGATCAGTTCCGCTGTGTTTCCACTCTGTAATGGTGATACATGAGACACATTTTCGGGCAGAAGATACTCGAGACAAATTGTGCATACAATAAGAAAAATGCTAAGAAGATTCCTTCTTACAAGTGGCCTGTTATACCGTATCTTTATATCCTGAACAAACTTTATATATTGCCTACCTTTGAATAGAACTAAAACATTGTTTTATGACATTTTCTCCAGTTCTGTCAATTTATTACAAACTGAGATGGTGAATATTGTCAAGTATCTATGAAAATAAGTATAAGTTAGTATCAAAACATTTAGAATATTTATAGGAAACTACTAATGTAGTCTGTGAATACATATTTGTATAGCTGTCTCAATTAAGCTCCAAAAACTGTTTATTGTATGCTAACGAATGTTTAAACTATAATTGTGTATTGCTGTGGTAAAACTCGCATATAACAAATTTTAAAATAATGAAAATGTCTTAATTGTTACGTAAAATTCACTCTAAAGGTATTAATTTTACAAAATATTACCAAAAAGCCACCATAAAAATATAAATGAATACAGTTCTAGACAAACTTTTACTCTCAGTACTTTGCTTACCATTGAATACAAATAATTCATTGTTTGAAGAATGTTCTTAAATTGAAGAATCATTTGTAAGGTATTAGTTGTTAATATTTTTCTTGCGACCAATAAAGAAGCTCTGGATCACCAAGCGTTCTATGATGTATCCATGGTAAATATTATTATTGCGTAGTTTTTGGTTTTAATGTTCGGCTTAAGAAAATTTAGTTTGATCGTGCCAATAGAACTAAGTAAACTGTTACTTCCATCTCAAAGTATTTAGAATATATTCTAAATATATTCTATTCTATTCTATTCTAAAGTCTGTTCGTCTGTGCGATAGATAACTCTCGACATAAATATTCTATAGTCTCAGGCATAGCACATAAGTTCATCTTGGTGTACGGAAGAGCTCTAATGATGTCAAATATTGACGTTAGAGTCAAAAAGTAAAAGAACAGTTCAGTCGTATGTGCGCTACCTCTTTAGTTACGTTCTGTCAGTATTATTGATTTATCTGAAGATTCAGGTTTGACGATAATATCTTGCATTTCATGGAAACTAATCGAATGGAAATAAGAGTGTTAAATTATGATTGGCTGAGCATTAGCGAAAACTCGTGGATGTGGACAAATTTAATTTATGTCTGTCTGTCTGGTTTTATGGCAGTCTCTCACACGATATCTCGAATAGATTTATAGATTTGAAATTTTTCCATGAAGCTTCGTTTATACATGAAGATCAGTAAATTAGATGATGGCACATGTCACTATTTTGGATTTGGCTAAGCCAAAGAGAATACTACACTGGCCTTACCTAACCATATAATATACTAACACATGCAGCTTACATATCATAATACACACATAATCGTATAGTGACCAAGTGTATTTATTATTTAAATACAATTTTCAAGTTTGAAAGGCTGGTTTAAATTTTAGACTATCTACACAAGCTGTTACTGACTTTATTAACTTTTCGGTGAAAAGTATTGTTGCAGAGATATAGAAACTTTTTGTATTCCAGCGGGTTTCAAGGACTGCTTCAGGAAGTTTCCAACTTGTTCTTATAGTTTATCTATCTTAACTTTACACATTTATCATAAGAATCTAATTAGATTTTCAACGCGGTAGAGGTAGGTATTTCACAAATTAACATTGTGTTCAAGTAAATGATTAACTACTCGATTAATAATTAATAACAGTTTCCTGTATACAGGTAAATGTTTTGACAGTGCTTTTAATTTATGATTTATAGGTTAATATAGTTAATTCTCTACAAATTATTGAGTTTTTAAAGTCTGCTATTTATATTTTTAGAAAAAGAAGTTTTTTTTAATATCGATAGCCAATGTAGTCTAACTTCAACAGAAGGTTTATTAGTGTTATTTTGGTACAAAAATGTGTATTATGTAATCTAACTATTAAAGAAAGCTGATAAAACTAAAACACACACTATGACATCGAAATATAGAACAAAGAAGTAGGATACGAGTATAGTTACAAATATCTACCGAAATTTCCGATATTAACTTTTTCGTTAGTATTTTTGTTATGTGGTGAAGGTAGCATGTGGGTGTGTAGTACGTCTGTATTTTTAGTCCTTGGTTCGTGATTTTCAACATTGCTATGATTCATCGCCGTGTATTGATTTGTCCTTGCTTAACCTCCTGTATTAAGGAGATATATTCCAACCCTTAAAACGAAGTGTTCTAGTCTTGTAAAACATAATGATGGGAAATGTCCGAAATTCTCTATTCCTTTTGGCAACTCCACAAAAATCGAAGGTGAAACTTTGAATGAATGAATGAGTAATCTACAGCATGCCGTTGTATAATTTGGCCAATGTAACAATATATATGTTGAAATTCTATATTCAATTGTAACTCAGCCGAATCTGCCCAAAGCACACCCGATAGTCGTTGACTATTTCATTCCGCTATAGATGGAGTGACTACACCTGCTAATGTTTTCTCCGTCCAGTTTGAATGGTCTAGACCGTCTGTCAGCAAACTATACGTAACTTAACGTGTTAATTAGTGACCTCAATTTAATTTAATTCCATGACAATTTGAAAGGGTAGTGACGTTGCCGTTGTAGCACTTTCTCTTCCTCCTTGCTCTATAGATATAATAGATGATCTTTGACTAATCATATTCTAGACGCTCCGTTCTACAATATTTTATTATTATTCCATAGCAGTTGCTGGTGTGCATACAAAATAACGTAGATTTTTTTTATAAACTGTATCACTTCACGCGAGAATGTGCTATACTTGTGATAACTATATGATAACATGATAATTAAACCCATAATTATATTTAAAGTATGTTAGCACAGATGCGAGAGATCACAGACAAAATAATTCTGCAACTATGAAGGTGGAACTTATTAATATCTAAAAAGAACTGTATATTTAAAGTCACTATTGTATAGAGAATTTCTGAAAAGTTCCTGCATATATATGAGTAAACACGTATTTTTGTAAAACATGAAAATGTAACCACCATTTGATTATTCTGAAAGAAAACAATAGTACGTTGGTAACGAAACAAACGTTTTACATAATATTTTGTAATTGTGGGTGAGTACAGAGAAACTGACACTGGCAATAGTAATTCACAATTCCAATTCATATTAATTTACTAAATTACCAACAGCAAGAGATCTGTCTAAAGATGGTATTATCATGTCAAAGCTGGGACGACATGATTGATTGATACTTCTCTCGAAATTAAGCTCTGATAATATTATCATTACGATGGAATAGTTAAACTGGAATAAATATCACTGGTGTCATATAATACTATCTAACTGTAACCACTGTAAAAGGTATTTAGCATGGTTGTTTCGAAAAAACTCGAAACAAGTTTGTAATTCTTCTTTCAAATCACAAAGGGTGTCTATTAATAATATTGTTATTAGTCATACAAGAAAGTAAAAGAAGCAGTAAGATAAAAAGACTACCGCAATCTATTTCTGCTATATAAATAACTATAGTTTAGTCATGTGCATAAATATTACTAACAGTTGATCGATAAAAATATGTAAACTAAAAGGACGGAATAACTAAATTTAATTTGTCACATATTATTCTTTGATAGTAACTTTACGTTAAATGTATTTATAAGCCTTATATTAATATACAGATTATAGGTTGCTCTTTCTTGGGATAAGAATATTTGTAAAAACTAATTTTTCCTATGCAGATTACAAAATTAAACTTGTGTAATTAAATATCTGATTATTTATTTATTTTATTTATGGTTAATTGAAATACATTTGAATGGTGGGTGCTAATTACATTTAATCAATATTAAAAATATAAACCAATGGCCATTGTTTCTGAAGTATTAGCTATCTTAGAATAGGAAAAGAGAACTATTTTGCGTAGAATGCATACATTGTTAAATTGCCTGAATTTCCAAGAAATGACTCGATATGACTATGCAGAGTATTCAGCAGCTATCCGCGGTAAGTTTTGTGGAGTTTAATATAATATCACACCAAAGCGTGATGATACAAATGATGATAAACTTTACACACCAACTCACCGAAACGTAAATAGTCAACGTGATCCAACGCAGTAGCCAGCAAATATTGAGCTGGAAAAACCAAGATTTTTTAAATTATTTATGTGCTTGATAATTCAAAGTAGTAAATGTATATATATTTTAATAATATATATGATATATTAAAAATTATTCATTATTTGGAACCGTTTTATTCTTTCCTTTTTGACCCCCATAAAAATATCGTGGCAAGCTATTTACTTTTTATTGGGATTTTTATGGAGTTTAGTCTATCCGTTTTAGGACAAATATGTCTTGTTGTTGCACAATGCAAAAGAGCTTTTAACTCCAACTTTGTTGCAATAAATATTTTTGAACCTAGTTTGACTTCGTTTTTAAAATACCAACCAAGCAAACAAAAGTTAAAACACTACTTACTTTTTAATCCAAATATTGTCAAATCACGAAATTCATTTATATTTAATTCAACTAATGGAATATAATTTCAACTTTAGCCATAAAAATTTGTTTTTTTCCACAATTTTTACTCCAACCATCTAATAGTTTGTAACATTATTGGATGATTGTTGTTTCAATCTCAGTAATATACTACAAGGCAAAGTTCAAATTAATTATGATTCTATTCAACGCAAAGGAGAAGCTTTTACGTTAAAGCAATACGTATACAAACATTTAGATTTCAGCAAGCCACCATTCAAATATTCATATTCAATCAAACCGATTACTTGAATAAATTTCGTGGAAGTTGATTGTTGTTTTGTTACATTATAATCGGACAGATCAACAGTCTGAATGTATCAATTCATTAAAATCAGATCGCAAAGCTTCCATACAGTAATAAAAAATTCATTGCTGTTTATACATGATATTACGCAATATCTAAAGATACAAATCTTAGTATGGTGAATATAACAATATTCTTAATGCAACTTTCATATATTTTCATAATCCACCATTGATCTCCTTACCCGGCGTGGCGGTCAATCTTTTTTTGAATTGAATGTAGAAATTCCTTCATGAAGATGTTAAATCCTTCAAAGACTTTGCCATGTCTGGGCAACTCAATGCATTCTAGAGTAGTCTGGGTAAGATACAATTAGATAATGCCCAATTGGCACGTACAGGATGGGATAGGATCTCCACCGTAGTGTCTAAACATGTAGGTTGTTTTGAGATTGTTCGGCGTCATGCACTGGAATAGCACCTGTCCTTGAGATACACAATGATTATTTTCATTGTTCACTTCATTTCAATTAGTAGCTGTTTATTTTTACCCCCCTCCACAAAATTAAATAAGGCTACATCTAAACATTCCAATACACCATCAGTGTTCCACGTCCACATGCCACATCTGCGTCTCTTATCTATCAATTATTTTCCTAAATGCGGGCTTATTGTCCACTATATTGTTCAACAGTAAAGAAATTTTACCTTCTTGTAATAGAATCTCGTGTTCACTCAGCCTGCCTTGTACATGATAGGTATTAAAAATACACTTTTGAAAAATATGAAAAAAAAAAAAAAAAAATGTATGGCTAAATGTTGTTCAGCAAAAGTGTTTCCGTAAAAGTAACGTCATTCTTTCATCGTTAACACCGTACTAGCCATAGTAAACTGTGGTAACGCTCACTCTACAGGACTGGTCTGCTGTCTCTAGATTACAAGAATATTTCTTTACCAGTCATATATATTTGTATATCTGTTTTTCCGTTAATAATGAAAAACGATTTTGAGATTTCCACTTAAATTTTTAACCATCAATCTCAGTAATGACTGTATTTTAAATAAATGAACACTCATACATCAAATAAATATTTAGCGGTCTGAGTGTGCCTGACATATGCCTAACCATAATAAAATAGCGTTATTAACTAAGTCACACAGGTCACAATACATTACTCTCTCTGTAACTGTATCGCTGTAAAATCACTATAATTACCTTAAGTCACGCACTACTTCTATCTGTAGGAATATTAAACTTCACAATAAAGATAAATAATAAATTCAATGTTTGATAATTGGCAACAACGATATAGCTGGAATTAGCTTTTTTAGTAATGAACGATACAAATGTTTAATATTCTGTCGTTAGTCGTATCAAAAATAGAACATCACATGAATCCGTATAAGATGTCGAATACATAATATCATATCTTGTCATAAACATTTATCATTAACAGATAGAAATAGGCCGTAATTATATAAATTGGACGAGGAAATATTATATGTTTGACGTACGTTATCTCTATTATCGCTTAACGTGTTGTATTATGACATCAAGTTATAGTGAGTGACCATCATTATTAATTCATTTATATATATAAAAAAGTTGCTTTAAATTTATTTTTTAGGGAAAACATAAGTTAAGAGCGCAACCTCGTCATAAGGGAATAAATATTGCCAGTCGTTACCAGCTTGACTGATGGCATATCAATATTATCTTACTAAGTGAGATTTTGAGTTGAATTAATTTCAAATTAGCACTCAAGTTGGCTGTTTTCTGACGTCAATTTATTTATACATCATATATATGAGTATCACTAAATAATTTTGCGAATAGCGGCAGTTAGAGTTTTAAGAAACTTTTAGAAATCTTTCAATTAACTTATTCCTCAGTTGGGACATTTTTGTGAATAGGTGCATCGATAGTATCTATCATTGTGTTTGGTTAAAACGAAAATTGGAACTAAAACTAACCAGAAAAGCAGATAAAAAAATAAAAGTATACCTTACTGAGTTGCATTCTTGTGATTTACATATACATTCTACATGTATTTTAACACCTCAGTGAGGCATGTACTATCTATAACATAAGTTTTATAATTGTACGAGTATAAGCTGAATTAAATAATTAAATATTTTCATCGCATTCCTATTTATTTTGTTTCATTACGTTTTGTTTCATTATCAAATATATAATAACAATTTGGCAAACAAATTTTAGTCTGCCAGCAGCATGTTGGGAACGTCGTCCTTAATAAAGATGCTAAAACACTTTCTTAAATTAGGCTTCTTGAATTATTAAGTTAAGAGTTTCTCGGAGATTAAATAACCGCCTTACCTTTTGTATTAGTTTAAATTACACTCTAACGTTTGACGTATAAAGCTTATTTATTGTATCTATAGTGAGCACGTTAAATTAGTAAGCATTTATCAAGAAGAAAGAATAAAGCATACTGACAAATAGATATATTCATAAGTATCCAAAGCATTATCCAGCCATTTAATAAACTTCAATGCTACGTAGTAGAGGGTATAATGCTACGCAGTAAATGTATAAGTTTAGTTAATTTGGATAATGACTTATAACAAGTAGTATGAGCGGTTAATTATTTGTGATATAAGTGGTGTGAACGACTTCCATTAACCTAGTTCCAATATTATAATATTCAGCATAGTTATAAATAAAGTAATTTTAAGCACTTCCTGAATTCTTTCTTTATGTTTTTGTGATAGATTTCACCCTAAGCCAATCCTAGACCAGAGTTGTCAAGCCACTCTTGAACATTCATGGCGAAATGTGGTGGAGCCCCACCTTGCATAAATATTATGTTCTCAATGTTATCAAACACTGGAAAAATAGGTCAACCTCTGTTTTCAATCATGTTGAGGTACCCCTTTACATTTATTTTTTCTCTCAAGGGAAAAGGGACAATAATTTCACTTATTACATATTACACTAAACGGTGACCTTGGAAAGGTTTTATATTTTCTCAGCCATAACTTTAGAGTCAAACCCTTCCCAGTTATGTGAATTGGTGGGGAGTAACAAAACTCCCAACATGAAAAACCGCATCGTCAGTCCAGGCAAATATTATTAAATACTTCTGGTTAATATTTTCCATCCAGCGATCACAATGTTCAGGATATATTTCTTGGCAGTAATGTGGATTCCAAGGACGAAAGCTGAGAGACTTCAAGGCTTTCATAACAGTGTGTCGTGTAAGATCACTCTCAAGAGCTGATTGACTAGTTGACCTTCAGGGGATTCTTATGAATATCTCTTCAAAGTTTGAATATTTTCTTCTGATCTGGTTGTTGATGGACGGCTGGTTTTCACAGATTCAGTAACCATTAATTTTAAATGATAGCTTTTTATTATTTTTGGATCCAACACAGCATGAGGTCTGTTAATATTGCGCCACCACTTTTGCAGCCCTAGTACTGAATACCAGACTTCGTAATGTCAAGCAATTTGCGCTCGCTCTTGAGGTGACAATCGTCATGCAACAATTTTCTTGAATTTTATTCAATTCTCAATCTGTAAGGAGAGAATTAGATTTAATGTATTTGAAACTGGTAGTCAAATGAAAATGGAGTTTCATTTCAACCACCCTGAATGAACATCTATAGCCTGTAATTATTCCAATAAAACATCAAATTACTTATTTGAGGTTTAATATCGTTGCAATAACCACCTTATGAAAAACCCTTGTTTGAATTTCCCGTATGAAAAACAAACAGCAATTATTTAGAAGATTTAAGAATTTAATATTCTTAATATTGTCTTAAAGTACATATTATGTGCTACTATTTAATTTTACAAAAATATATCGTTATCAGTAATATTATGTTCTCTTGATGGTACTTATGAAAGTAGAAAAATACTTTATTTCAAGAAAGTTTACAATACTTTTAAACATTCCAAGAGCTCACAGAGCTCGCGCGGAAATACTATGAACACAAGAAAATAAATTACAGATTAGTCAGCCAGACGTTATACAATTATTAGTTACTATATCACTCACTATATCATCACTTTCAACATTCCACAGAATAATAACATTCATTTTTTATGTTTAACAGAGCAAGTATCTGAACAGTAAATTCCACGACAAAATATTTAATTGTAAATTTTAACAGAAATATCAACAATACATTTTTACGCTACATCTAACAAAAAAATCTTTAATAAATGAACAAATACAAATAAAAAATTATATTCAGTAAACAACTGCAGATCAACAACAATATAAAGTATATTCTCACCGAAATATCAACAATAACCGTACATAATTAACATTAAATAAAATTATTTCTAATGCTGAACAAAGTTTAAAAATGGTTTACTTATTATGAAACTTTTCGATACAATTAATTAGATTGAATGTATTTGAAACTGGCTAAACTGG
The DNA here is from genome assembly GCF_021130785.1 of Homalodisca vitripennis. Lineage (NCBI taxonomy): Eukaryota > Metazoa > Arthropoda > Insecta > Hemiptera > Cicadellidae > Homalodisca > Homalodisca vitripennis. The sequence goes on from NC_060207.1 coordinate 37,069,095, forward strand.
TAGTGAAATGAAAATGGCGTTTTACTTCAACCACCCTAAGTGAACATGTATAGTCTGTAATTATTCAAATAAAAACATCAAATTACCTATTCAAATTACTTTCATTTTTAATGTAACAAATTATTTATTTATACCATCAATATTAATTCATTAAATATTTTACTGAATAATACAGTTAAGTTGGTTAAATGTAAAGATGCCATAATTTTTAATTGATTGAAAATAAACTTGCTACGGATTAGTACGTACGAGTACATAGGTCTTGAATAGTTATGTTGCCATTATCAACCATTAACAAGTATCAAGATAGTGGACACTTACTTTAATGCAAGATTATATCTCGGCTATTTTACAACGTAGACAGAGAATCAAATATTGTTTCAAAGGATCTTACAATGACTAAGAACTTTCGTATAATTATTTAAATAATATTGAAACCTTAACATGGCATATATAAGGAATTTCATAAAATATGGGGTATTACAGCTACAAGAAATCGTACAACAAAGGAAAATGGGGGTGGAATTCTCAGGTCAGATACAGAATGATGAACAAAAAAAACTGCAAGTCTAAACTTTTTATATCTCATAAAGTTTCCGGATGGCTTCCGTAAACATTTTTATAAATATATAATGCCTTAATAAAATAATACAGTTAAATAAATTACAAACCTATTTTTACTTATTTTAAACCCACACGCCGTTTCTCGTTTTTAAGAAACCACTAGTGCTTATCAGCAGTTGATGGTTAAATATGCTTATAAGTATCAACAACTTTAAAGTTTATGTATAATAGTGTTTCTAAATCGTTGAAAACAATATCATACTCGCATTAATCCAGATATTTATAAGATTAATTTTTTTCCATTTTTAAAATTGTTTGGGGTTTTATTAAGACAGTTATCTCTTTCACGTGACACGTTAAATAAAACACACACACACACACACACACACACACACACACACACACACGCACGCACGCACGCACGCACGCACGCACACACACCATGGGATTCATGTTTGGTGAAATTTGAACTGAAAATTGACATTTTCCGTGCTAGCTTTAGGACAATTGCAATAGGCTTATTTTGTCTACTAAATCTACCTAAAGCTAAGTGTATACGTTGACAGGAAGAAAAGTTCACTTGTATGGTATATAGCGTGAGCGACGTTGTATTGAATATTGCTACCGTTGAGGCTGGATACGTGTATCGATACAATACATTAAATGATCAACTCTGTGCATGTATAAAAGATTTTATATTTCACAAAAATTAAATGACAGATATTCTCCTTGAAGTTGAAGAAAAGGTTCAGATCCACCCTGTTTCCACTCTGTAATGGTGATGCATGAGGCATTATTTTGTTGAGGAAATACTAGAGACAAATTGTGCGTCAGAATAAGAAATATGCTAAGAAGATTTCCTTCTGTCATATTAGTGAGCTGCCATGCCATTTCTTTTTCTAAACACATTTGTCAAAATATGTATGAAAGTAAAACATATCCCTCGATTAAATTTTCCTCCACACTTCACTGTATTACAATAACATGATAAAATATTTCAGTTCAATCAATAACGAAATAGCGTGTCTACAAAGACAATAACACTTGAAAATCTGTAGGGGAATGTACTGTAGTCACTTTTAATATCCAGGGATAACATATCAATACTGTTTTCATGGAGAGTCATTTTGTTGAAATAAAAAGATTTATGAGCATTTTACTAGCAATAAATTTTTTCTAGTGACTAATAAAAAACTCCTTTTGATTCCTAGAGTTATCTTGTATTTCCAGCCGTATGTTAGCATCCATACAAAATATTTTAAACTTTAATTCTTGGGACCATTAACAAAAAGGTCTCTAACCTATAAGGTTTTCGGCATATCTCCAGTTTCTATATACATATAAGGATCAAGCAAACTATTTCGAAATATATTAACAGTTACAAATAAAATTTTAGAATGTTCCGGAATATCCTTATATTAGTCTCGTAGTACAAAATAGAGAGTGTTACATGAAAATATGAAATCAGTTATGGATAATTATCACGACGATGGTAGTCAGAGCTTAGACTCAAGAGAAGTATCAATCAATCAAGCCAGCCCAGCCTTTGACATGGTAATACCATCTTTAGATAGATCCCTTGCTGTTAGTCCGGTTAATTAAGATAATTTGGTATTGTCAATTAAGATTTAAATGTGTTCACTTTTCGGTGTTTAAATCTGATTTACATGAGTTTGCATTACTTTGTCTAGTCGACGTAATTTTAGCGTCGGGTGCTATTGTCTTCGTTAAGTTTAATCTACATAGTTAGTTTGTTGCGTTATATAGGTTTTCTGATACAATAGTACGTGAATAATAATATTATTATTGGTAATATTTTCATAAATATAAAAATAAAGGATTATGTGTATATACTATATTAAATACAACTTTTTATAAGTGATATGGAATAAAAAAAATACTATCACTAAAACAGGGTAATTATAGCTTGGGGTTGTACTTTTATTAGTAGTTGTGTATGGGTAAACGATTCCATGTAGGTAAAATAGTATTTTACCTATTCAAGAATGCAGAAAGATGTAATGAGTATATAACAAGAGAAGAATAATAAGAATTATAAAAACCAAGTTTAAATCCACTCAATAACGAATGTTAAAAATAATTCCATACATTAATGAACAGAATGTGTCCAAATTTATAATGAGCTGACTTTTAGTCCATATGAAAATATTGAACATTTAAAAATAAAAGCATAACTTTTTTGTTATTTTGTTACCCTTTTGTTTCATTTTTGTTTTGTATCTTTTTGACACAAAACACATAAAATCTGGTACAACTATTTGAAATTGTCTTCCCATATGTGATTTCGTGAATTTTATTTTCTCGTTATAGCTCTAATATTTCTCCCGTACTACGTGTAGGTATTCTTATCTCCCTCACCTTGTTTATATTATTAATTTGTATTTGTGCTATTAACCTACAGATTATTTATGTTTCTAATTTTTTTATTGGTTTCAAATTGTATTCGTAATCAATTTATCATGACTAAAAATAATATTTCTAAATATCAATGGTAAGCTACATACAAAAAAATAATATGATTCCATAATAAAACTGGAACTTCGTTAAACCAAAGTAATATTGGTAATATGTTTGAGATTAACACCTTTACTGTGACACTAGTCATGTGCCGGTTTTTTGGACAGCCGGTATAGTAGTAAGCTACGTCTACCACTGTTAATGTTTTAAAAACGCTATCTACTTATTTATCATATGTAAATATTTATCAATAAAGAATAAAATTAATGTGTCTTATATTACGCTTCGCTGAAGTTGCATGCACAAATTTAATTATACAGCTCATCTCATTCTTTAGATATTCTCCGGATAGACTGACAACAATAGTATAGAAAATAACATTTTACATTCCCGGCAGACAAAAAAGGTTGTGCGAGCTCAGTTTTTTCTCAAGACATCTTGAGGATAGCTATGCTACATGTGTTACTATGTTCCGTGTAAAAATGTACTCAGCATGAATGTACGCAGCACGAGTATACTTAGCATGAGTGTACAGTACTCAGCATGTGTGTACTCAGCATGAGTGTACGCGACATGAATGTACGCGACATGAATGTACGCATTGCATAGAGTGACATGAATAATTATTTAAATTGTTGTGTTTTATATACAAATAAAGAAGATTCATGGAACATTTCAAGTTCATTCTTTACATATTGTGTACAGAGGCCAACACCAGTACTGAATTATTTCCAGTTCCTTGATTTGTAGTGTGCTGCAAATAGTTGTGCAATTAGTATTATTTGTCTTGTACCATAGATGGCAGTAGTGACGAATTAAAAATACTTATTTTATACTCTTAATTCACCCCCTTTGACATTGCCGGACGGCATATTTACAGTAGTAGCAGAAGGAACACAAACGGACCGGGGCACTAATATATTTCAACGAACTACTCTTTGTGTGAGTACAGTTTGAGGAACGAAACGAGCTCAGTGAGTCTAGAGATACCTACTTGATGCATGGCTATTTCAGTTTTAAAGTCATATATTACATAATCAATGCTTTCACAAAATTGATTACATACTTGAACTTTATTATGGGCCTTGGTCTGAAATGTTCAAGTAATTCCGTACTAAAATAATTTGAACCATTTTATCAAATATCGAGAAATGCTGCAGAGAAATTTTATTTAGTTAATTGGTACTTATAAGAACTTGCCGACTTCCGGACCTCAAATACTAGTCCTTAAGCTTAAAGCCTCATTACTTGAAAATTAATCAATAGATTTGGAATATATTCCAGTGACCATAACTTTTTAAAGCAGTGTTTGATGTATTGTTTAAAAATGATATGCCTATGATGCTCCAGTTGTTGAGGAAAAGATTTTGAGCGAAGCCTCAGGTTGCTACGGTTTTGTTTATAGTGTTATTATATATTACATAATTTAGTTCAATTTAGTTTCCATACCGATTACAAATTAGTTTTTCAGTATTAATTATATAAAGTGTATAAATTATTTAAATTACAAATTGAGAATGGCTAATAAGTAAAAGGAGTAATTTTAAGGAAGGTGCAATGCTAATTACTAGATATTCAGTAAACATTGTGTGTTCACAATGTCATATCACGTTTTTAAATAACTTTATTAACAGTAGTATGTGCAGCACGAAAATTAGATTAGATTAGGTTTAGAGAGGTTTTTAAACCGTTTGATGTCAGGGAATTTTTATGAAACACCCCAAGGTACTCATGTGGCATTGAAATCAAACAGTTAAACTCTATTAACGACAAAACACAGTGAACTTACGAATACTGACAAAGTTATCACGACGGAAGTTTACGTGAAGATTTTAGCCACAATTAGTAATTAACAACAGTTGGTAAATCAAATAATACAAAAAATCTTGTAAAGAGTTAAAAGTGTGACATGACTTTGTGAACACAGTGTACAGATAAATTTCAATTAATTTCGAATTTATTCAATACAAAAGAGAAACTATGCGTTTATCAAATCCGTTTTACCCACATCTGAATTCCAACAAGCGTCCAATGAAACATTCATATTGAACTAAACTGATTGTTTGGATAAATGATGTGCATATTGATTGTTGTTTCAACATTATAATCACATCAATCCGACACATTTCCCACAATTTTACTAACATAAAGGCGTAAAAGCTTTAATGCCGTCTGTTTTGAAAGAATGACTACATTCAAATTTTTTATTGTAGAATATAACTATTTTGGTAAGTAAATATTGAATATTTTTATTATATCCTCAATATCAGTTTTATAAACTGTGGAATTATTTTACAGGCAACCATGATTTCAATGTAAAAGCTTTGAGTTTTAATGTATGTAAAAGACCCAAATTTTTTATTGTTGAAAAAATCAACAGGACGATTAAACATAATAATAAATATGTATGACTACAAATAAAACTACTCTTTAGGAGAACTAATTATTGATTTAACCTGTTTCTAAACACCAAATTAGCCTGCTGAAGTAAAAGGCACTTGTTGTTAAATTGTATTAAATAAACGTATTATTTCGATTTAATATCTTGTTCAGACCCATGGACATTGATAAATTTAGGTATGTGCAAAAAAGCTGTGAAATAGCTCAATGCTCTCAGGCAGCTTATTTGAGCATCAAAAATTACAAACGCATTATTCAATATAAAGCTGTAAGTAACTGAGCACTAAGCTAGCGCTACTGAAAAAATGTTATGCCAAAAATAAAAACACATCTCATTGCTCCAAAGCCATGTAACAAAGTTACGCAAATCCTAGAAATACAATATTAAGTAGATAAATTACAAAAAGCTCTTAAAAACTATTTAGATAGCAAAACTGCTACCCACTTTGAATACTCTTTCAGTGATGTTTCAAGTTTTATCTCGTGTACAAGAAGATTTATCACTGTTCTAGAGCTATATTTATTACAGGTAAGTTCGTTGTAGCAATACAGTGCTAACTTGACAAATGACCAAAGTCAGTTGTATAACATTAGTTTATTAAATAATCTGACGCTAACTGATACAACCTGTCTACCATAGTAAATTCATGTACTTGTCCTGGGTAGAATATCACCGCTGACCAGAAGCTCTGTAATACTAATAAATGTTAAGTCCCTGGTCAGTATTACGTTGATAAATGATATCTCGCATGACAACATGTAGTAAAAATCTGCTAGTAATTATGACATGATGTTTATATTGGTAGGCATGTAGTGTCCCGTGTAGAACAAGACTGCTTACTGACCGAAGGCCCTGTAACACTGTTAAGTGCGCTCTGGCAGCGAGGTATTAGGTTGACTAACGACAAAGGTCTCTCGTGTAACATTATTCAGAACAAAGCTGCAATTAACTGAGACCATGCTGACGCTACTGGCGACCTCAAGGGACTCTTAAAAACCCGTAATACTCATTTCACTTTAGATGTGCGCCATTATTCCATGGGAAAACGTTCAATGACAAATTTAGTGTTTTAGTAGAATTTTGTTATAGTATATAATAATTATTAAAGTTACTCATATTACACCATGATAAAATCATATAGATATTTCGGAATCTTCAACTATGCAGACATGAATTTATTATTTATTCGGAAATTTCAAGCTATAAACTGAATTTATTTTTTGAGTAGTAATGTTCTAATCTAATTTACGTACTACGTTCCATATGGATGATGTTTTGGTTCTCTTGGCCATAGGAAGTTATTGTAAACGCAGATTTAACATACATGCACTTTATACTAACACAGTTGTAAAGTATAAAACTTAAACACGTAATTTCATACATTAATAAAGAACGTATATTTTACTTAATATTATTTACTTAAAAATGAATATTTCATAAGAGATTTAAGTAATTTGATACGTTGCATTTGCACTTTTATTCAGTAATGGATGGTTAAAAACAAAACCAGGAATACCCGCAAAAACTCCAAGTGATTTCCGTTTCCGCGCACCTGTTGAATGTCTGTATCATTTGGTTATCCTCTCACTTTACTTTACTAAATGAAAAATATCACGTTTAATATGGAACATTTTGCAATGTGACATTTCATTCAGACTCTCAACATGACGCGAGTGTATTTTTATAATAATTGGACTCGGGATTTGTATCATCACTATCGCGATGGTAGTGCATTTTCAAATATATTATATCACCCGTTAACATCATCTAATGGAAATAAAATAATGATTAATTATTTTTAGAATGTTTTTTATATTGAACTGGAGGGACACATATATTAGTCCCTAAAATGCAGTACACGATTCTCTGGTATAATAAAATAAATATGATTATTGCCAATACAAATTTATCTTCATAAAACATAGTTTATTCAAACTCCATAAACAAATTGATGTAAATTAAAATAATCTTAATTCGTGGTTGGATTTTGATATTTCATTATATTTCTCCAAGATAATTTATAAAGAGAAATTGTTTTGTTGTAAAAGTTTTATATCGGATAAATAGTTTTAGCTGTAGAATTGATTCTTATACCAACTGTAGAGTAGTATAATTTTACTTTTGTGTTAGTAATAACAAGCAGTTTTGTTATAATGTCAATAGATTGTTTGAATATTTATATATAATATGTATTAGAGGTAAAAAGAATTGAGATGTTTATAGAAAACATGTAGAATTATTCGGTATGCCTATAATAATTGTTTAGTTAGAGTTGAAATAAAAGTGATTGGCAGAATTTATTCCATTTAATAATCCTCAGTTGGTACTCACATGGCTATTTTAAAAGTGTGAAGTATTAAAAACCTATGAGTGTGACGTACTAAAGTGATTGTAATATACTTTACTCGTACAACTGCGACACGAGAGTTCTAACATCTGTAAATGACGACTCTAATGATCATGACCTACTCAGTGGCAGGCGGTCTCCCTCAAACATCACTCACTGTTGAGGTTTAGGTGAACAGAAGTCACTAAGTATACAACTTCAAGACCAGAGGTCTAATGTTGGCAAACGGCAATTGTTGATGATGAGCTACTCCGTAATGGCACCTTCTGTCAAACATTATATTCACTGTTGAGAAGTAAGTAAACATACGCTGGATATACGATCTTAATAATGATTATTTAGTCCGTGAAAGTCAGCCTTCATCATAAATCACTCACTGTTGAGGTTTAGGTGAACAGAAGTCATTAAGTATACAACTTCAAGACCAGAAGTCTAATGTTGGCAAACGGCAATTGTTGATGATGATGAGCTACTCCGTAATGGCACCTTCTGTCAAACATTATATTCACTGTTGAGAAGTAAGTAAACAGACGCTGCCTATAAGAGCTTAATAATGATTATTTAGTCCGTGAAAGTCAGCCTTCATCATAAATCACTCACTGTTGAGGTTAAGGTTATAACTGCGAGACGAGATGGCTAACGTCTGTAAACGACATTTCGCAATGTTGATGACCTAGTGGGTGGCAGACAGACACACTGTTGTGGTATAAGCAAGCAGATGTTGAATTGAAGCAAAGAATTGAAGTATTGGTAAATATTCATATTAATGTCATTCAAAAATGTATCGTTTACTTAAAAGTGGGATTATTTTGACCAAATGTCTTTGTAAGTGTACGTTTTACAAATTATACTAACTTAATCTGCAACTTACTTTTTTATTGTTTTTCCGATTTAAATATTTACAAAATCATGCAATTATTGTATATTTTACTCAGCAGTATTTGAAGTTCTTCTAAGACTCACACCAAATATATTTATACACAAAGAGTGGTAAGGCTAGCCAGAGGTGACTGAACTATCTTGTAGAATCAGCTTATCTTTTGGCAATTTTGATCTCCTAATATTGCAAAGCGATCCAATTAGTTCGTAAAAAAGTGTAATTTTATAATTATCAATCAAACATATTTTTCAAATCTTTGACGCTATAAATGAATAAATATTTAATGTAAGTTTCACTATTACTAATGTGTTTACAGATCACATAGAATATCAAGAAATTTATGAGAAATCCTTGTTGCTTCGTATATTATATTTACTAAAGTACATAATTTTATTCGGGATGAGCTACTACTAAGTAAAAAAAGCAATTACATAATAAGAATATGTTACATAAAATAAAGTGAATTTTGCCGATACATAATTTATTCCTGAGTTAATTAGGATGGAGATTCACCTTGTAAATTGTACGTCGTATTTAACGCCGCCTGTACCTGTGGAAATTTTGATTTCAGCCCCATATTTCAAAGACTGTCATAAATTTCTAAGAATTTTACAACATAATAATTGTGAAATCATGGGTGATGTTTCATTTTAAAGATATAAATATACAAGCACTATCTATGTTTCTATAAATATTTTTACTAGTTATTCTGTAAAAATAATATCTCAACAATTCAATTTTTGTACACTCAAAACGTATACACTATACAAAAAAACCTCGAAAGCGTATTAATGGTATCTTTGTAATGAAACATACTTTTTCACAATTCCAGTACGCGTTGACCTGAATAAATTATGGTTTTTATGCTATCTACATTTCGGTTTCTCGTGTCCTTGTTGGGTGTTGTACAAATCATACATAAGATTTTAAAATATATGAATTCTAAAACGACATGCCGAAGCATTTTTATTTCAATGATGACCACTATCGCTGATTAAGAATCGTTGTTACAGCACTTAGATAAATGCGGGTACTCATGAAGCTTACTTGTCAAGTGACTCAAAGAATGACATGTTTATAATAGAAGGAGTAATATAGATATTATTTAGGTACAAATGACGTACGAATAAGCCACATCATGCGTCGCGTCACATGCTTAACAAAGGTTGAATATAAAATTTAAAGTCCGTAGCTCTATTTACTATTACGTAGCAAGTAAAAGTTTTGTATGATTGTAATCAGTGTGTTTACATTTGGTTTAATATATTATTCTTGTTGGTTATCCATAACACCAATGCAAAAAACGTTATATATTACCTCTAGCTTTGATCTATAGAACCCGAAATCAATAGCTCTTACTTGGACGAATAGGAACCTTTGTAACAATTTTCAACTTCCTAGGACTTTTATTTGAAGAGTTATCGCAAAGATGGCCGGACAAACATGCGGGCTTGCAGCGACACGATTTGAAGGAGGCCCTTAAAATAAAATAATAGAGTCATTAGATAAAATCATCAATCACGAATCAGAAATAAAATCACTTTATTCTATAAACATTATTGTATTGGTGTTTTGGCACGTACCGCTGAGTAATCAGCAATCAGACTACAGACAGACCAGCAGTGGCTGTGTCCACGTCCCTGCAGTATATCTCGGTAATGACGTCTCGCTTTACATACGAGAACCACAACACACTAAAGCGATCGTTTAAATAAATAATTAATTGTATTGCATTAGTTATTTTAGAATTTTAGAAAAATAGTGGTGTAAGACTTTAATTCAGAAACGATTGTTAAGATGATGATAAATTATTAATTTAACATGTTTAGCAAAATTATAAAAGATACAAAACATAACTTAATTAATATAACCGTTGTAACTTAACCGATACAAAATAGCAATGCATTAACGCAGCACATGTGTCATGAACGTTATCAGTAAATTCATGATTACTTATGAAAATTAACTTAAAACTCATAGAAAGTGACAAATTTTGTAATTATTGAAAACTGAGATTATGCATTCAACTATTGGGACAAATTTGTAACCTCTTTGTGTATAATAATGAGAAATTGTTAAAATACATTTATATAATAATTGAATTGTAATATTATACATACTATTACATAATCGTATTACGTAAATCCTTGGAATACATGCTATGAGTAGTTACACTTCGAAACCAATTTGAGGAATGAAGAAACCGTAAACTATCGTGCATAAACTCAGGAAGATCATTGACGTATATTAATTTGCTTTTTGTGACTAATGGCTTACAAAAAACAATACATCATCCTCTGTTTAGTTTAAAGATATTTAATCTGTTATTAATATTTCAGTATTGATATTCCAGAATTCTTTTCGATATCAACTCTTAATTAGATATAAATGGTATCTCTATGGTTTGTTTTTAAGTGTTGGACACCATATTTCAATAATGTTTTATAGATTATCATATTAAGATAATGACAAAAGTGTATAAACATTCTCTTAAAAGAAACAGTCTCTTAAATAAATCCAAATACACTGTCGTAAATACTGAAATACTTCTCCACGTTACATATTTTATTGTTATTTTGCAACATGTGGCTTATTTTCATTCTTTGTCTCTTTTCAATAAGGGGATTAAATGCTTGTTTATTACCATGACTCTGTTTATGAATTAGTTTATGGTGAATTATTTATTCAGTTATTTATAATGGTAGATATTATCATTTTGTACATACACAAGGTGCTTCATATAAAGTGTCTAAATTCGGTGTAAAGAAAACTAAACGATTTCATTTTTCAGACGTGTGGCGTATGGAGTACCATTATTACTGCATGACTCTAACACTTAAGTAAGTTGATTGTAAGATTAATAAAGTTGTGTCCTTAATATCTAAGCCCTTATATTAATAGCCAAATTATGGCAGTAATTTGATATTAAGAGTAACAGAGAATTTTCAAAATTTCCATTCTGGTTAATCCTCAGAGATCATCCCATCCAGTTAGATACATTTCTAGTAAAGTGTATGTCTTATAAAATATTATTACTTCAAACTTAACAACACTTACTTTACTTTTAAAACTGTTTTTACAAATTCCACAATTATTTTAAGAAAATTGGTTAGGAAACGATAACTCTTTGCTAGTAACACGTAGCTTTTAACATAAACAGATACAGCAACAATGTTAATTTGTAATGTAGAAAGATAACTCTGATATAAGTTATGTGCCGACTCAGTGAACACTGTCTGAGCTAACTAAAAATGTCCTCATAGACGATATTAGGTAGATAGTAGAAGGGTTCCGTTATCAACTACCGTACTCACTGCAAGAGCCCCTCAATCCCTAAAAGTACCCTTGGCCTGATTACAACACATTCTTATGCATACATTAATACAAAACAAGTTTATAATTATCTTTAGCAGTGCTCCCCAAAAGTGCTCTTAAGACCTGGCCTCTTTTATATCCTAATTAATTCATTACTTTATAAAGAATAAACCTAATAATAAAATACGATATACACACAATATACATGTACTCATATACACGTATATCACAATTTTATGATAAACACTTTAAAAATGAATTCTTATAGGAATTTTGTAAGTACGGTATAATTAAACAGCATTTTTACAATCAGCAAATCAAATCAAATCAAATCAAATCAAATCAATCTCTTTATTGCATTTTGACAATGGACATTGTATTGCAAAAGTTCAGAAGTAAGTAAGATAAACCACAGGCTTAGACGTTCAAAGCACATTCATACTTACAATTCATGCATTCACTCAAACACATTCAAACTGACTTCAGATCCAAGTTAAATTTAGATTTAGACATCCAGCGGCTGACCATGAATTCATCGACAGAATAAAACGCTTTGGACACCAAAAGGCGTTTAAGACGAGTTTTGAATTGATGTTGATTGGCGGAAAGTTTGACACTTTCAGGGAGCTTGGTTTATTAGTCTGGACACCAACTTGTTGAGGGAGATGTTGTGATAATGTCAGTCTGTATTGCCGAGTTCGGAAGTTGTCCCTGCCTCTCGTCTCATAGTGGTGAACGCTACCGCCACGAACCAAATCACACTTTGATTTGCAGTACATGATCACCTCCAGAACATAAAGGCAGGGCAAAGTCAGCAATTCTAACTCCCTGAAAAGATTCCCTACACGACTCTCTGTAATTTAAATTTGCAATGATTCTGATTGCCTTTTTTTGGAGCTTGAAAACTCTTTCCATTTTGTTTTTGGCACAACTCCCCAGAGTCTCACTCCATACGCAAAGTGTGGATGAATCAGGCCGAAATATGCCATTTTCAGAACTCTGGGGGAACAGAACTTTGCCAGGTGCCGCAAGGCATATATGCCTGAGGCCACTCTAGCACATACATTGTCAACATGATCAGCCCAGGTCAGTCCTCTGTCTAGGAACATTCCCAGAAACTTTGTGGAGTTAGTTTCCCCTCTAAAAGCACATCATCCACAAACACGGCAGGCTGAACTTCGTGATCATTTTGTCGGAGGCCTAAAACACATGACATTTGTTTTTGAATGATTTGTTTTCAGGTTCAATTCAGCAAAATACTGAATGCATGCATTCAGTTCCATGAAGGATGTGATTTCCAGGTCTTGAGTTGATTTGTTTTTGATACAGAGAGTTGTGTCGTCAGCATACTGAACCAGTTTTCCATGCTGGATCACTGAATTCAGTCTGCAGACGTAAACTAGGAACAAAAGAGGCCCAAGGATGGAGCCCTGAGGGACACATGGGTCATTTTAATTTTGTTTGAGACGACGTTCGATACCTCAACGCACTGGTCTCGATCCTTGAGGTAAGAAGTGAGCCATAAGTGCGAGAGACCCCGAACGCCGCATTTATCCAACTGGAGCAAAAGTGTTTTCATGATGCACACAGTCAAACGCTTTGGATAGGTCGAGGAATATACTGAGCACATGTTCTCGTCCTTCCAATCCATCGATAACATTGTCCAAAAGATTGTTCACCGCGTCTATTGTGGATCTGTTTTTCCTAAATCCAAATTGTTCCGGATTTAGGATATTGTTATTTTCTAGAAAGCTTGCAAGCTTTTCATAGAAAATTTTTTTCAAAAATTTTGCTGAAGACTGGAAGAATTGAGATTGGACGATAGATTGCTTGCAAGGCAAGGATCGTCCTGTTTGAAGATCGGAATGACTTTGGATGTCTTCAAAAGTGATGGGAAGGTTCCTTTTTCAAAAGAAAAGTTGATCAATTTTGTGAGTGGTCTCAATATATGCCTGAAGCAGTGTTTGAGTAGCCACACTGACATCCCGTTTGCGTCACAAGGTTTTTTTGAGTTGAGTCCCTGTATGACTCGTGCAACCTCCCCTTCACACACAGAAGCCATGGCCATGGATGCAACCGATACAACAGCATCTCCTCCGTGAAACCGAGGTTCAGTTAATGCCGAACCCACTGTAGCCACGGAAGAGAAGTATTTATTAAATTCGTCGGCCACTTGAGCTCGGTTTTTCAACAATTTTGTCTTCAATTTTAATTGCGATTTCTTTTGTGTTTTTTATCTGGTGTGTATCACGAGAAAAGTCGTTTATGATTTTCCAAGCTGTTTTCGAGAAGTTTTCGCAGTGACCCAAGGCCTTATTAACATCATAGGCTTTAGCAGCTCGTATATGACTTTTTTTATAAATCCTTCGGTAATTTCTGAAAAAAAAATTTGAAATGTTCGTTTTGGGTTCCAATGAAAATTTTGTGGAAAGAATTTAAGCTTTTCTCGAGATACAAGAATTCCCTTTGTCAGCCACGTGCCTTTTTTAGGTCAGAGATTGCAGAGTTCAAAACAGAGACTGTGATGTCAGGAATGTTTGTGACAACATTGTCGATGGCAGTACTCGTCGTAGCGGTCACTCGTGTCGGGTGAATTCACGGACCCAATTTAGATTGAAAGAATTTAAAACATCGCGAAGCCGCTGGGTTAGGGGGTCGGTGGGATTCATTACATTAATGTTAAAGTCTCCCATTATTAGGAACTTCACAGAATTTAAAAACAGGTCATTAAGAAGTCGCTCAAAATTTTCAATAAGGAGTTGCTACAGCCATTGGGTGAATCTGTATAACCCGATGACTGCTATTTTTCCCAAACAGTTTGACGTGATTTTTATGCTTCGCTTCAAAATTCATTTCAATCATGTTGTTAATTTTGAAAGGTTCAAATTTTGAAAAATGCTTTCACAAAAATTGCACACCGCCCCCTTTGAAACGATTTTCGACAGAAATGTTTTGCCAATTCAAAATTTGGAATTTTGAAAAGATGGATGTTGTCATCTATGAAACCGTGCTCAGATACTATAAACACATCGGGATTTAATTCTTCGCACATGACTGCCAATTCATCAATTTTGTTGGTTGCAATTTGGGCATTCTGATGAACCAAATTTCAAATTTTCGGTTGTGAATTTGGAATTTTGAGATTTTTGAAGATTTTTTCCGTGTTTGGTTTTGTTTTACGGCTGGATCCGAAATCATCCCTATACCGGTTTCACTCTGACAATGTTCTCCAAGTTTTTTTTTGTTCAGGAGAGCGTCCACTCTCGTCAACACTGCCTGGCGTTTGGTGACCCCCTGAGTGCCTCCGCGTAGGTGGCGTGCTGAAGTCTTGGAGACTGATGGAGGGTGTCAGCTGACTCCCCGCTGGCAGCAGCAGGAGCCGGGAACGGTGGGGGCCGGCGCAGCAGCGACGATTTACAGCGGCGGCGCAGACACCCTGGGTCTCAGCAGTGCAAGGGTCTTCACTACCATCCCCGCCAGTAGCCGCTTACCCCGCATTGAGAGATGGTGACCGTGCCTCGTGAAATGCCTCCGGCCGATGTTATTGAAGTTTACCACGCGGATGTTGTGCCGGACAGCCAACTCTCAATGTAAGCATTCACGAGCACGGTCTCATCATGGATGGGGTGATCTGGTTCCAAGTCATGTCGAAGCGGTAAGGTGACAAGAACAAGTTCAGTGTTGGCAGGTCTGGCAGCGATGTGAGCCTCCAGGTGGCGGTAAATGACGTGCTGTTTGCCCACTGCCAGATCGTTTGAGCCCGCGATTAACACCTCGCAGTGGGTCCCGGACCGAGGTGGAGTATGGCCCGTTCTCAAGATGTCCAGCAGGCCGGCGCCGGGCATGCACATGTCACCAACAGAGGCGGGAGGGAAGGTCATGTATTTCACAAGTCCCGAGATGTGGCGAGAGTGGCTATCACCTCTGATATTAATGGAACGGAAGTGAGGGATAGGGGTTTGGGACGTCTGTCGGATTTTTCTGTAAAGGTTTACTATGATTGAGTGTTGGATTGGGGATTTTAGAGCTATTTTTAATTTTTTTGATCATGGAAAGGCATTTTTTTTTGTTTTTTAGTCAGAACTTGAGAAATTTGTTTCTGTTTGGTTGGAGCTACTTTTTTTGAAGGTCTCACTTCTATCCATGGATGAGTAGGAGTCACATCCACATCCTCACATGTCCTCAGCTGATTCTTCAGGCATTGATTTTCTGCCTGAAGTACTTCTATCGTCGTTTTTAAGGCTATTAAGAATGTCAGTGATCTCAGCACACCGCGTACACGCGGTAGACCACAGATCACACTGCGCACCAAAGTCCACGGAAACAGGCACGGGGTCTTCAGGTGGATAGGAGGGCCAAAACATAGAATAAAGTGAATGTATCGAGTTTAAATAACTATTAGTTTTGCCTGAGTAATACAGATGTATTATTATGTAATGTGCGGGATAGTATAGTAACAGTCTGTTACACGCCAAATGACGCTCTACAGTGTTCGCTGACGTTAAATGCAATATATGCAGTTTACACGGTATACTATGGTATGTGTTTGAACTCAATTTGATGTATTATTAGGTAGAGTTCGTAGAAATCTGTTGGCTCAATGCTCGCCCGATACCCACAGGGCGAGCATCATCATTGATTCACAATCATCGTCCTCGATGTTGCTTATATATAATTGAAGCGTAATGTTAAATATAAAGTTTATAGGTCGATTCGTTCTCAAGATATCATTCAGTAAGGCAGAAATAAAGAAATAAAATTTATCCAGTCCCTCAAGTGAAAGAATATTAATTTTATAAATATAATTTAATTTATTTAAAATTATTATATTTTAGTGCTTGTACGCAATAGAATCAAATTTACACTTATAGCCACTTTTTTGATACACGGTATGCCTATACCATGCATTTTTATGAGTTTCTGGAGTGAGATATTGGTATGTTGTATGTGTTCTATTTTGAAAAATGTAGGATGAGTCTTTAAAGCAAGGACATTTTATAGGCTATGACGTAGATTTTAATCATACCTTATATTTTAGATAATTATTTTATTTGTTCATAATCAAAAAGATGAATTACATAATTACAACATGGACATGATTTATTTTCATGTAGCTGTTACTCGCGGCTTTCCACGCAATTTTCAAAGTCGAAGGCCTTTGTGACATGTTCTTTCCTGTTTCACCTGAGCAACTAATTAATTTTTATAACTAACTCTGATCTTAGCAGTATTTTCCTAATTAGTGTACATAAGTTGTCTCTCTGAGCTTCTGTTTGAAAAATTATTGTTATAAGGCTAATAAAATCATAGTTTGTAAGTGATAATGAATTTAAAAATGTTTTTATCGGGTTCCAAAAAACCGTCACATTGATTCAACTATAATTCAGGACCAGCCCTAACTTGGTGGTCTACTGTGGATACCCGCGCCCTGTCAAACTTCCGCCCACCGGACGTTCCGCGCGGATTCCCTTTGCGCCGTGATTTCCGGTCGTGGATCGCACGGACGGCACAACCAACTGTGTGTGTGTGTGTGTGTGTGTGTGTGTGTGTGTGTGTGTGTGTGTGTTTACCCAGCTGGTGGTAAACTTTACATTTTACTCTTGCTCCCCTGGGAGATTGTGCGGACTCCGTACCTGTCGTTGAACCTATACAGATCGAACTTTGTCTCAACTAGTGCATAAGTTTGAACTGATTTGGATCCACTTCTGTCCTTGATCATGTTACATAAGTGTTGAATATAATTTTGTTCAACTTGTATATTATATTTAGCGTTTGTGTGTTTGTGTATATTTATGTCACTTTTAAGTAGTCCATAAATATAGTTATTGTGACCTTTTGTTACACACTCGAGCTTAAGTACTGTTTGGAGCGCTTCCTTCACATTTTATTTATTTATAGTTAAATAAAACTTGGCATATCAATAGTTTACTATATTTTAAAATCTTTCATACTGTAAATGTGGTTTATTTATTGCTGAGGCACGTATAGGCCTACTGCTATACGTACTGGTATTACGTAAGTAAAATAATTGCTCGTTTATTTAAGGGCTTAGCATTGTGATTTAAATAGGGAATATATCTCAAAACATTTAATACTAGTGTTTTCTTTCAATTTCCTAGTCATGTGTAGTAAAAAATATTCAGTTCAAAACTTTGGTCAATTTCAATACCTAAGGCTCAGTTTCCGAAACTCGACAATTCTTGAGTGCATAGTAGTGGTCTCGATTGAGAATACTTTAGGTCAGGAAACTGTTTCTTGTTGCAGACCTGCACCCTCACACTCCGCCAACAAGGTGGCTCCTTGTTACCGAGTAAACAATAACCATCTGGATACTTGTCAATCTTCGTGGCTACTATATAATCAGACACTGTTACACCTCAAGAACCTGACTGCCCTACGCTCTGTCATACTCACACCCTTCTCCACTGAGCCGACGCAAATTGCTAACTCTCGACCTTATACTATTTTGTTAAAGCATTTATTATGTACTATGATTTTATAACCTTAATAATCTCTTTATTGCATCTAGTTCACAACAGTACATTTGATCGAAACCACCAACAGGTTTTATGAGTCAGGAAGATTCTCTATCACATTGACTCCAGATCCAGAGCCCTCATACTCGTATATCCCAGTGACTCATTATGATTTCGTGAACTGAGTAAAATACATTACACACCAGAAGGCGTTTGAGACGAGTTATAAATTCAATTTAACCGGTAAAATTGTTTATATTTTCATGGAGCTTATTGATTAGTATAATATTTGACGCTTTGCTAATAATATACGATAGGCTTCGCTGACTCTCCGCAAATTAAGTAATAGTCCACTGTTCATGATTCGAAAAATAGACACTAGTATATTTTAAACCGATATAATATTGATAGTGGACTATATATTCGTTAGGGAAAATTTTGCCGTATTAATTTTTTATTTGACTAATTTATTCATATCACACAACCACCATATCTCATGGAAATACAGTCTCTATTGTGAAGTTAACTCTCATCACTATGAAATGTTTTTAAATAGCTAATATGTATTGTGTATCTTCTGTTATTACACATTGTGCATTCGTGTTTGACCACTAATTGTGACTGTTCTACCATTATGTGCTGTTAAATTAAATATTAACGTTATTGTGATTGTAAGCTGTAATTCTACTCAACTGTTACGCCGGATATTGTTTAACAAACGCATGTATGATGAGAAGGAAACAGAAATTTAAAAGTTCTTGTTGATTATATAAAAAGTAAGTCCTTTTATTCTATCAGCGGACAGAGTAAATTGTAAAATAACATGAAAACTGTTGAAAAGTTACAGATGTTTGACACTTTCCTATGATTAAAATTTGAAAGCATTAAAATATTACCAATACTAAACTATGTACAGAATTCTTAATTGTTACGTTAAAACTGAAATAACAATCCAAATGAAATATGAGTTTATTAAAAGAAATCTACTCGTTCAATATAACGTAAGCTGATCGCTATTCTAAAATGAGTCGATTACTTGAATACCTTTTACCAGGTATTTCCAACCGCTGTTTATAATGTTTACGTTTCGTCTCACGTTATTACCCCTGCTTTTACGTTCCCAGGATTTGTTTACCCTCAACTCTGCGGTAATATTCCCGCATCCAGTCAGTACTTGGCGTGTTTGTTTTGGTGACATTACTTCACATTTCTCAACATAGCTGGAAAACGGAATAGAGTAGATTGACGTGGATATATTTCAAAGGAATACGTCTCAGTGATATTTGTTCTCAAAATACGTTTATATTATTAAGAAGGAAATATATTTAAAATATCAGCAGTATTATAAAATATAACCGTTTATTTACTATTGTAATCACCATGCTTTTACATAATTAAATCGATCAAATATATACTGTTAAACAAATTAGTTGCAATAAATTTAAAAAATAAATATTACTTCTTAATATGTTTTTACCAACCAATACAGATTAATAAATGTAAAATTACTTTTACCAGCATTTTTCTATTAAAAAACATTTAATTTACATAAATAAAATATACAACCAATATGATCAAAGTATATACAACAATATACTACAGTCGTATAGTGTATATCTAAAGTATACATCATATAAAACTGCTAAAGGCACTCATTCCCATGAAGGAATTTTGTAGGGATTTTTGTATTCTTTAATACACATACTTACTTAATTTAAGAAAGGACTATTGAAAGTAAGTGTCAAAATCAGCTCCACCACAGTGGTGATATTTATAGCAAACTCGTTTGTTGCAATATGCTTTGAGGATGATGTCTCAAATATACCAATTGCGGATTGTAGTTCACTCAATGGTGTATGCGATGACACAATGGGAAAACCTATTCATCTAAATTGTATCGGATAGCAGCTGGGTAAATCTGACAGATATCTTTTGTAACGTAGGTATCTTTGATGTCAAAAATTGCAGCATGTCAAATAAAAACTAAGAAATCATTGTGTTGCCGAGAGTATATTTTGAACGTCTTCGTTACCGACTGGTTAGGTTGGCTTTCTAAGTAAGTACCCTGATGGTGCTGATGCGTTCAAGGATACCGAAATCATGGAAAGTACTATGATAAGTATAGTATACTCTACTATTTTAATATTGCTGGATGGACGTGAATTACAGGAGTCATGGAAGTACCAGATTTAAGATGCTATATAACCGGATATGAAATGGAGCTAATCACAACATTAATATTAAATCAGCCTTTCTCATCTTATATGAAAACGGGTGGACTGAACATATATGGCTACAACAAAATATACGTATATTGCCATTTGTGATACTTAAGCCAATATCAAATATATATATATATATATATATATATATATATATATATATATATAATAGGTTTTATGGACGTACATATATATGTAAACTAAAGGATTAATTACACGACTTTTTAAATACCAATAATACTAGTAAATAAACAAGAAATGGACAGTAAAAAATAATCACTTCTTAAATATCAGCAACTATTTGCGTGTCAGACATATATCTTGCATAATGTTTTTACCAAATCTCTCTGTGGTGTAATGGTAGCCCATTCACCCGGCAAGTGAGAGATCCGGGTTAGAGTCCCGACGGAGAAGGACTTTTACGATTCTATGTTTATTTAAAAAATTAAATTCGGCTATTGCCACTTATACAAATTTAATTAATGCAAATAAAAGTCGTTTTACAGGTATTTTGGTCTTCCGATCATATGTTAGTTTGGTTATTTAAACGCATATGTGACAGATACGGGCAAATACAAAATAATTGAATCGTAAGAAGTAAGGGCTCTGTGGTGTAATGGTACCACTTCATGCGGCAAGTGAGAGATCCGGGTTCGAGTCCCGGCGGAGCAAGTACTTTTTATGATTCAATATTTATTGAAAAAAAAAAAAAAAACATACATAAAGACATAGGAAATGTTAAATAAGGATATTTTTATTACACTTTTATAATTTAGATTAATTATGGAGTTTATAATTTAGAAAAGATCTTTTCAAATAGGCGTCCATTTTAAAGTTCAAAACTCTAAATAAAATATCTTAAATTAGGGATATTTCATTTTTGTTTAAAATATTTGTAAATTTTACATTGAAACGTATGTTTTATTGAAACTCAAGAATGCAGTACTAAGATTAAAGCAGATAAGAAGAAGCTATAATTATTGAACAAAGCATTTTTTTCTATTCAGACACTCTGAACGAACGAACGAAAACGCTCTTAACATGAATACCTCTCCTTTCCATTAAACCATTTGTTATATTCCAATATGGCGAATCCAAAATGGCTGCCGAAACATGGATTTAATTAAAACTAAGTACTTTCTACTCAGTAGTGGGCTTTAGTCGATGTCTGAATAGATGTGGGATATGTTGGGAAGACTTTTTAAACTCATCCTATATACGTAAGCCGTATAACGTATTACAAAGTACGTAGGCTAAAGGCAAAGAATTATTTATTTACGTAATTTAGATAAGTTGTAGTAATTTATTAAAAAATACCTATTACTAACAATCTTTAACAAGGTAGGAATACGCCACACCACGAGTCGCGTGACAGGCTACGATTAATATTGAATGCCTATAGGTTATTTCAATCTTGACATATCGTAAGATCAGATAGATAGACAGATATACAGCATACAGAAAACAAACATTTACATTCCTCTGGAAAAATAAAATAAGTTATATCAGCTTACAACATGAAAGACTTCATAAACGCTCGGCCGGATTCCATGGTTGGACGTGGATATCATAGAACTCATTATTGTCTATGTGGAAATGTTTCATTAAAACTTAAATTCTGAAGATTATCTTTATAAAGATATCTTGCCACAAGATGCATTCACATTTTTGTCTATTGAGTTTGGTTTCATAACAGTTTTAAACAATAAGTTACAGGGAGTGAGGGAGGATTCTACAATGGAAGAGTGCGCTGAAATCAAATCTTGTCACCAACTTTTAACGCGGAATTTCACTCTATTATTTTTTTTCTTGTTATTGAATGATTAATCTACATTTGTTACTAAGCCACATATTAAAGCCTCATATAATTCTACTCAGCTTGTTTACACATTTATCTATTCTGCTATTTCCTTGTTGCCATCGTGGTACCTATAAGACCAATGTAAAAATGTTTTGCTAACACTCAGCCAAAGCCCATGGAGTGACATCCACCATCATCAAACATTGTTTATTAATATAAAAATAACGCATTATGTAAAAATTTCAAGTCTATAGGTAAATTCTAGATACCGTACGGACAGACAGACAAATACAACTTTTCCAGTGCCTTCTCTTACGCTCAGGCAATTAAACCTCGAAAGGACTTGATATTAATGACAACACGAGAGGTGGAGAAAGTAACATTAAATGAGAGAGAGAGTGATAACAAGCAGACCTAATTTCTGGTATTGTTGTTTTTTGCAATTAAAAGAAATATATTTCTTACGCTTGGTAATGAATAACAGAAGCGGCAGTTCAGAGATCATTCGTACCGTTTTGTTAGTAAATAATTATCTGAGCACAGTATTATTTATAAATAGTAATAATGTCTTTCATTATTATTTATTTGCTAGTCCAAATTAATATAATTATTTTGAATCATCTGGATACAGGTTTTATTTGAATTTGGCTTTATTTGATAGGTTTTGGGGCGACAGACCTCGTATAAATATTCTGTATTATATTATAAAAGAGATAGGTACAAAACCACCCAAAACATATTTATTCGCAAAACACAACACTGATTTAATGATTACTAACATAGTGTTGTATTTGTTAAGACAAATTTGTGGTCATGGCTCATTTCAAAGCATTGTTTCATGACACAATTAGAATAGCACAAAATTACAAACAGCTCCAAGTCCCTAGGGATTGTAGTCCTGTACAATTCGTCCCTAACAATTTCAATTACGTCTCATAAAACGGGAAACTCGTCACGATATTGAGCTGGCTCAATCGCTCTTCGTCCACCAGGTTTTAATTTAATATCATATTAAATTAGTTTTAGCATACTCTTATAGAGATTTGTAAGAAGCCGTTGTTGTATTTGGTATCAGTCAATAACAGGTAAATAATTCTCTGATTTAGTTCTGGTTTTATCCTTAACCTAAAACATTTTAATGTGTGATGTAATCTCGTGATGTGTAATATCACAGTATTTAAATAACGTGAGGTAAAGTAAAACATATTACAAATTTCTTTTAATCATTACAGCAAAATCAATTACTACTACTATTAATGATATTGTATGTTTACCTTGATGTGCCTAATTGTAAATGATATTTTCCTAATCCTAAAATGTACACCGCTACTACGTTTTTAATACATTATAGCAAGGACGTTATCCATAACGGATTTTATATTCACAACGGATATCCTGTCATCAATTGTTATCATAAAGATCCTTTTCAAATTCAAATTATATTTACAACTACCTATTTGTTTTATTTAACTTTCCGTTTTCGTGTAACCCTATAGGTTCTATGAAGCTTAATATTTAATAAAACACATAGTATTTTTCTTTATTTCATGATTTCTGAAATCTACCACGCCATTAGGTATCCAAAATAAACATTATGCCGGAAGTAGACATGATCTCTCCGAATACAGTGCTTTGTTCCCGGAGAGAAAATTGTGAGGTGGGAGTGAGGAAGCACAGATGCACGGGTGTAAAGCTATACCGTACATTTCCCTCCGTTATAAGTCATAGCCTATTTGCTGAAGTAGACAAGCCTTTATTGGATTAATTATTTTACCAAGATGATAAAGAATGACCATTAAAATCTTAACTAATTATAACTGTCACAATAAATATTTTTCTTTTTGGAAGTTTTTTGGATTTATATTTTAGGGAAATCTTACGTAATAGTGTTTTTATAATTTCCTTATAAGATAAAATATATGTTACGACATTTAAGAGTCTTGAACTATTATTAAAAGAATACAACGAAACTGGCCGGACGATAGGGTACTAAGTATATATTATATTAAAGTCTTTTAATACAAATGTAATATAAATGATGTGCAATAGATTTACGAAAATTTTAATTCATTAAGCAAGATTTATAATTTAGTTTTTAAAAACATATCTTGTGAATTAAAGTGGAAACTGAACCTAATGTTAACTTAAACTTCCTTTTAAAGTTTGTGCACATACACCGCTTTATATATCAGCAGACACGCCGATATTGTATAATTCATGTAATCCATATTAATTATTTAGAAACTTTTATGCTCTAACATTTTATAATTAAGGACTTCTGAATTTCCAATTAAAGTTTAGGTATGCCTTTGTAGTGTTCAAAGTCTAAAACTCAGAAATATTTTAAATTCTTGCTCTATAAAGCCGATGTCTGTTTATACAATACCACGTGGACGCAACATTCAACTCTTTCATTTCTATAAATTCCAGGAGCTGCTCGTTAATTACAACAAATGTCAAAATATTGGGGTCGACTGATAGCTCTAGTATACTGCTGAGAACAACTGTCGGAGTGGGCGGAGCTCTCTTAGTGTTAAAAGCTTTTGTTACCCCACACATGAGGGAATATTCTCCCCTACCCGCTTTGAATGGAACTGAGCTAGCCTCCTTTTCTTGTAAAATGACAAGACTCATGAGATCTTAACAGGGGGTGGCTTTACCACTCTTGTTACCCATTCTGAATATCAGCTCACTCCACTCAGATCCTTTTACGACAAAGTGCAACGAGATTTCTCTTTACCTTATTGTTCTAAGTGAATAACAAATTAGTCAAAGTGGTTACACAAGTAAGTCCCCTACGTATGGCCAGTTTTAAGTTATTACATGGCAATAGCATATCGTTTAACTCTATTTAGTAAATAATTGATTTAAACTTTGACCACTCTAGCACTAAGAGAAAGGTGCAATGATCTCGCATGTAGAATAAAGTTTATCACTGCTATAAAACCAAGTAAACCAGTTAATTATGTTCTAGAATTGGAATACTAGACAAAAGTACATAGTATAATATTATTTTGTAAAACAACTACTACGAACATTTACCACTCTGATAGGAAGGGTTAATTAAATTCTTTGGTAAAGTATTTTTGCCGATGCGGTGTTAGTGAAGGTGGTAGGGTGTTTACCATCGTTCATAAATACAAAACAAAATCAGTAACACAGCGTTTTCAGGCCTGCAATATGATCTCTTTCTCTTATGAACCAACATAACAAATAACTGCAGTCTAGGTTAAAGTAAATTATAAAGATGAGATGACAGTTATAAAAGATAGTTTTTTTTGTGTACGGACCATTTTTAATAGTTGCATCAAGTCGAAGTATGAGAGGTCCATGTCCAAGGTAACACAGGAAGTTCTTGTTGTGTTTGTGACTTCGGCGTGTCATGTCGCTTTGATAGATCAATTGTATATTTTAACTTATATTTTAGTTATGCGTTATGGTAGCTATTTATCTAAGAAAGGGATCAGTTGAAAATCTTGAAACGTTCTGGTATTCATTTACGTACCGCAGAATGATGCCAGAAATGCAGAAAATATCTTGTCAACTTCGAAAACTCAAGTGGTACCCCCTTTAGAAAAACCTTCATACTGTTCCAATCTTGCAACTCAGTTGGGTTCTTTCTAATAGTGCAATCGACAGTTGATAAGTGACAAATATCTTGTAGTGAAAATGCTACGAACTGTGGCCATTCTGGCAGTACTGATAATTCAACATTAAGAACTAGTAGAACCAAAATACTCGTTGACCAAACTTAATGTATAAAAGATTAAAATGTTTAAGCAACGTAACACTAGGTTCATAAATGACTAAAATAATTCACTTATATAATATTATTTTATAAGGAGCCGTTAGTCACTGTGACCATAATATATTCACTGGTACAGCCATGTAGTGTCCCGTGTAGAACAAGGCTGCTCACTGACCGAAGGCCCTGTAACACTGTTAAGTGCGCTCTGGCAGCGAGGTATTAGGTTGACTAACGACAAAGGTCTCTCGTGTAACATTATTCAGTACAAAGCTGCAATTAACTGAGACCATGCTGACGCTACTGGCGACCTCATGGGACTCTTAAAACCCCGTAATAATCATTTCACTTTAGATGTGCGTCATTCTTCCATGGGAAAACGTTCAATGACAAATGTTCCATTTTAGTAGAATTCTGTTATAGTATATAACAATTAAAGTCACATATGCTACTTTATGATAAAATAATATAGACATTTCGGAATCTTTAACTGTGCAGACATGAATTTATTTTGCCTATGCGAGCTCTTGTTTATAGTAATGGAATTCTTGGTGTTGGAGGGATGTTTATATTAAATTATTAAGAGTTATAAAATTACCCCCACCCCACAACAGACACTACGGTATGTACACTTTATATATATAGATTAAAATATATGTACTAGTGCCAAACTAGGGCTATTTTTTGTTAAAGTATGTCACCTGATGTTAATGTGTCTACTCTCCCTCTTATTCTGTTTGATAAGATCCTCGTACAGGCGAGTGATCCATGAGGACGGACAGAATGAGGCCTAACAGAAATAGACCTTTCCTATAAAAAACGGCTAATAGGATTTCTGATATTTCCCATGGCTACATGTTGCATAAGTTTAACATTTAAACTCGAAGTCACTCTTCATCTGGAGTCAAACACTTTTAAGACATAATGATAGGCATGTCAAAAACATAGAACTGCATAAAGATTTTAACGTGCTACTGATAATAATAATAATATAATATAATATAATCCAATAATAATATATGGTTTAATACCGTACATAAATCTGTAATAAATGTATAGTGTATAAGATGTATACACGTGGATTGTTCTTCAACGTTTGGAAAGTGATAAGAACAATTATTGCACGTCATTTCTATATACGGTACCAACAAAAATTAATAAAACGCAGCAAGAAAAACACCCATGTGAAATAGAAAAGTAAAAATAAAATAATGACATATGTAAAGTAATAACGAGGACGATGCACACAGTATATCACACGTGGAGAGGCCGGGTAAAACTTACACTACAAAGATCTTATGAAAGCGACCACAACCTACCGAATGTCTGACCGATAATGACCGAGTTAAATACATTTAATAGATATCAAATTACATGTACTAGCTTTATACATAGCATTTTACAACCGATCTTAACAAGTTCATTAATGCATATATCTGATTGCAATATAAACGTGTGAATAATTGTGCGAATATTGTGTTCTATAAATATAGCTCTTTTTACAAGGCGTTATTTTCCCTGTTCCCTGTTTTAATCCATCCTTCCGACCTAGGTCTAAGAATATCTCTAAGGACGTTTTCCATTCCGTCCTAACCTTACTTATTCATCCGAAGTGTTTATTCTGAAAGAGAATAAGTGAACAATCAATATAACATAACGATGTACTCTTACTCAAATCAGTAATAATACTACTATACAACACAACATCTGAGGCAAATATATATCTAGTTAATCTGAGGGAAATAATCACATGTTTAATTACAAGGCATTGATTAGCAAATAGCCACTTCTTGAATAGCTGTAATTTATCATGTGAAAATGGTATAAATGGCAGTTCTTCTTAGATCATTATGCATTCGGTAATACAATAGCAGTAAATTAAAAATTTTATATAGATTTACGTAGTTACATTTAAGTCCAGTTAGTAGCAATCGCCGCTTTAAAACGTATACTAAGTGCACGATACGCGTAAATTCCCTTACCAATTAATTTTTTATTGATAAAAATCAGCAATCCTGCCGAACTTGTGTCTATAACAATGTCTACAAAAAATATAACAATATCGAGACTGCTTGTTTAAACTCCACTAACAAACAACTCACGCCTACTTGTTATTATGCATCTTTGTTTGCTTTGTTTTATTGCGCAATTTACGTAACACATAACTACATAATGGCAGGAAACATTATTCTCCAAAATATAAAATATATAAATACTCCCTTTAACCCATTTGGTTATAGATTTTTATAATTTTCACTACATCAAGTTTAGAGGCAAATATTCCAATCTAAAATTTATAAGCTTATCTTTCTTACTTACTTTCCAAAATTGGAGGAAAATACGTTTTAAAAGTTAAAAAATAATAGACTATTCCAAAAGGAATGTATAATTCCTGGTCATTGCTAGCTGTTACTCTTCTGCAATAATAATTCGTTATTTCTGATTTTTTTGGGAAGGAGTATTCAAATGAACTACGTATCCGGTGCCTTAATTTCATTGCCCTTTGTTGTTGTAATCATGACAATATATGTCTGTCTATTTTGGTGTGAGATTCCCAGTTAGATAAAAAAGCGTCTACTTCTGGCCATTGTAATCCACTACATTAGGTATTTCCAATGCGTTACTTTCATTTGCCAAATTGACCCAATCACTAAAATATACACTTGCTGAAAGACCTACTTTTGTCCATTCCTTGTGATCCACTTGCGGTCTATGGGATAAAGTACAAAGTTCTAACTGTTGGCTGTATGTGCGAGCAAGCCACGCGGACATATCCTTCTCTCAAATTTGTAAAGAGTTGTTCTGACATACTGTTTGTACATTTAACTATTAAACAGCAAAAATGTTGCAATAAATCAGTCCGCCTTTCGTTTAACCCATCTCGAGATACTTTGCGGACGCAGACAAGCCTTTCCAGAACTTTTAAAACGTTAAATATAATTCAAATTGTGTAAAAAGGTTGTACATATCTTTTAAGTATATAGTTTTTTTTTAATTTTACTGGCCAAGCTAAATCAAGAAATTAAAATAATATGCAGCGCACACACACACACACACACACACACACACACACACACACACACACACACACACACACACACACACACACATGTTTATATTTAAGTCTACTATTGGAGTCATATTAATAAAATCGTGTTTATAATTTAGACGATCAGTTCATTACTGTTTCAATAAATCTGTATGTAATCCTTTTTTTTAATATTCGTTGAACGTTTTTCTATTATACTTGTTTTATTGGCCAAAGTATATTTGGCTACAGTAATTAACATACGTTCAGAAACATTTTAAATATTAAGGTAGAAGTTGTATTAATAGTGACACCTGATCAGGTTACTATCTTATCAGGTTACCGCGATGAACTAATTAGGATGACAAGCGTGTGCACTTACCAGAGAGTACAATATCTGATCTCTGTCAAAGTATATTTGGCTACAGTAATTAACATACGTTCAGAAACATTTTAAATATTAAGGTAGAAGTTGTATTAATAGTGACACCTGATCAGGTTACTATCTTATCAGGTTACCGCGATGAACTAATTAGGATGACAAGCGTGTGCACTTACCAGAGAGTACAATATCTGATCTCTGTCAAAGTATATTTGGCTACAGTAATTAACATACGTTCAGAAACATTTTAAATATTAAGGTAGTTGTATTAATAGTGACACCTGATCAGGTTACTATCTTATCAGGTTACCGCGATGAACTAATTAGGATGACAAGCGTATGCACTTACCAGAGAGTACATATCTGATCTCTGTCAAAGTATATTTGGCTACAGTAATTAACATACGTTCAGAAACATTTTAAATATTAAGGTAGAAGTTGTATTAATAGTGACACCTGATCAGGTTACTATCTTATCAGGTTACCGCGATGAACTAATTAGGATGACAACAGCGTGTGCACTTACCAGAGAGTACAATATCTGATCTCTGTCAAAGTATATTTGGCTACAGTAATTAACATACGTTCAGAAACATTTTTAAATATTAAGGTAGAAGTTGTATTAATAGTGACACCTGATCAGGTTACTATCTTATCAGGTTACCGCGATGAACTAATTAGGATGACAAGCGTGTGCACTTACCAGAGAGTACAATATCTGATCTCTGTCAAAGTATATTTGGCTACAGTAATTAACATACGTTCAGAAACATTTTAAATAAAAATTAAGGTAGAAGTTGTATTAATAGTGACACCTGATCAGGTTACTATCTTATCAGGTTACCGCGATGAACTAATTAGGATGACAAGCGTGTGCACTTACCAGAGAGTACAATATTCTGATCTCTGTCAAAGTATATTTGGCTACAGTAATTAACATACGTTCAGAAACATTTTAAATATTAAGGTAGAAGTTTGTATTAATTGTGACACCTGATCAGGTTACTATCTTATCAGGTTACCGCGATGAACTAATTAGGATGACAAGCGTGTGCACTCTTTTACCAGAGAGTACAATATCTGATCTCTGTCAAAGTATATTTGGCTACAGTAATTAACATACGTTCAGAAACATTTTAAATATTAAGGTAGAAGTTGTATTAATAGTGACAGCTGATCAGGTTACTATCTTATCAGGTTACCGCGATGAACTAATTAGGATGACAAGCGTGTGCACTTACCAGAGAGTACAATATCTGATCTCTGTCAGAGTCACTGAATGTAATGTGACGTCACTCCCTACTGTGATAGTTGTCGCCTTCATTACACACATCTAAGTACGGTTGTAACACTACATTCAGATATTCAAGATCATTTGGTTTCACTACAAATGTTCCATAAGATGTGAGTTACCAGAATGTAGAATAATCTGATACAATCCATCGTAGAGTTCAAGGTGGGTTTAGGCTACATGAGAGTGGGCATGATAAGGCTTAAAATGCATCTCCTTAAAAAAGACCAATATTAAGAGTAGTAGATCCTGCTGTAATTATTTGTTTGTTATATTGGCAGTCTTGTGTCCATCCATTTTGTGTTGTGGCTTCCTTTCACAAAAATGTATGTATTCTTAATTTTTAAGAAGACTTAAAAACTGCAATGTTATCAAGAATAAACCTCAGTCAACTGTACGCCACGCTATGATTGGGCTAGTTCAACTCGCCTGCTCTTACTAACTGTGCAATCTTCTGTGCCAATATTTAGAAACGTATCTGCCTCATAAACGCTTGACACTTAATACCACTACAAGTATGGTTGCTTGTAATTAAATATTTTAAATGTATTTGAAAACTCATGTACATCATGTTAAGATTTACTTTAAATAGCATTTGAAGCACAACACTGAATTAAAGGAACCAACTAATATACAACTATTTATTGAATTTAATGTAAGTGATTAGAGAAACTTCATAGAAAACATTAACTTTCAACATTTTGAATAGAAGTAAAGACGTAAAAACATATTCAGAAATTAGTATCATCAGAAAATTACTGTTAGTTTCCTAATAAGTTTAAGCTAAAGTTGTAACAAAAATTAATAAAAATAAGATAACTGTTTACACAATACACGTGAAGATTAAAAATGATGTGGATTTCATCAAAGTGTTATCTGATTGGTTGTTTAATTATACTCAAAAATATTTTATCTTTATAAAATGAATAATTTAAATTATTATTAAGATTTAAATGAATTATTGTGTTTGCTTGAAGGTTTGGCTCATTGCATGAGAATAACAATCTTACTGGTGACTTGCAACTGGGTTACCGCTCGCAATCATTCCCATACATATATATATATATATATATATATATATATATATATATATATATATATATTGTTATACGATTGTATATTGATTATATACGATGTTCGAAATGGTCTCCAGTTACCTAACTGGAGAACTGTGATTCATCGAATGTATGCCGTTATCGCGGCTTTAAGGTTGTCAATAGTGTGTGGTTTGTTCCGATACACAGTTTGTTTCGTCGCACCCCATAAAAAGAAATCGAGGGTGAGTCAGATCAGGAGATCTTGCAGTCCAAAAATCCTTGTCAAAGGTTCTTTTACCAAACACGTTGCGCAGGAAAGCCATTGCGATGTTAGATGTATGTGCTATTGCTCCGTCTTGTTGGAACCAATCATTATTCATTTACACTTGTGTTAATTGATTCATGAAGTTCTATAAAATATCAGAATAATAACTATCATTATTCACTGTCTTTAAAACAAAAACAAACAATAATGGTCATATAATACGTGCTGTGCACACAGCAACCCATACTCTAATTTTAGCATCGTGTAAAGCGTGAGAGTTAGTTGCCGCCCATAGTCGAGTATTTTGTGAATTTACATAACCTCCAAAGTGAAAAAATGCTTCATATGTATAAAACGTAACATCAAGAATGTCTCCAGAATTTTGGTGAATGAAACCAATTATTGTATTGGTTATTGTTATTTCGTCTTTTGTAATTATCTGAAGGTTTCAGCTCTTGAACACACCTTACTTTGTGTAGGAATAGGTTAAGTTCTTGTCTGACAGCTTTATGTGTGGTAGCAAGTCCGATATCATGCTTTTGTGCTAACTTACGCATTGATTTTGTTGAACTTTGTGCCATACATCATTTACAGCTTTTGTTCTTCTAGTTTACGTTCAGTGTCCTCAAGAGAGCCAGTTGCCCAAAAATGTCTAATCAGTGTGTACTGAATTATGTACTGTAAATTGAATTATGTAAAAATGTACTGAATTACTGTGAGGAATAATTACATCTGGAAACCTTTCAGGAAAATTAACGCTTCATTAAATCACTGTACTTGTCACCTTCACGAAATACGTATTCAACGAAAAAATGCGTTCCTCTACTTAAAGAACCATTGCGTCCAACAACGAAAAACGTGCAACAGAACTTCAATAAATGAAACACAACTTCAACTAAACGACTGACAGGTCTCGCTATATTTGGCAACAGCACAGAGCTACCACCCTAACGGTGAAATTATTCCCTGTCATGTCACTTGGTGTACAGTGACTTTCCAAACGCACAAATTAAGATTTGTAAAACAGCATTTAATTTAAGCGAAAAGATTGGAATAAGTGTTACTGTACTAAAATATAACAAGTACACGTAAACGAATAAGTGGTACTAACACCGACTATAACTTTAGTTGGTTTTAAAAAATAAATAGTAATACTATTTCATTTAAATTATCTGCACAGAAAAAATCCCTTTGGATACAAGACTGTTGCGATTGTAAAAATACATAATTTTGAATACGAATGTGTAAATAAAATTTTATCAGAGCAACAATCTTCATTTTGCCAATGGACATAGTTTAATTTGCTCAAGGATGAAGAATAATACTGAAACATTGTCTCAAGAAGAACTTAGTCCATATACTTGCTCTTATTCGACTAAATATACTTTACTTTACAACTGTCAGCTACTCAATAACGAAAACATTTTAAAGTATATGTTACATTTTTTTGACTGAAGAGACTGCTGAGTGTTGTTGCCGGAATATATCAGCACTCCGTCTGAATACAAGATGAGCCTTCAGCTTTAGAGCTTACTGTTGGAGTTCGTCAATATATTTATATTCAAGTATAATCTCTTGACAGAGAACACATAAATTATAGTTTATAGCTTTATGTTAGAGTGGCTGATTTTTGTCAGAGGATCGTCAATATTTTTTATTCAAGCGTAATCTCCTGACAGAGGACACACCAATTACCTTAATGTACATATCATAGGTTACAGCTTTACAGCTTGATGATAGATTGGGTGACTTCTGTCAGGGCTCGACACTATTTTTATATTTTGCTTTAGGCCTGCCCCGTGTCTTGCATCTTAACAGAGCTGTACTAATTTTTTTCCGGAAGACTATATGTCAGTCAGGGAACTCTTTTATCGTTTCACGCGAAGGAGAACGTGGACGAATGCAGGAACAGCATTCCACGTATTTTCTCTTCACAGCATTATCCTCACCACGGATTTTGCTGAGACTTCTTCGATATTGGTGACAAGGTTTTTCTATGATCGGTGAAACGCCCGTACGCCAAAAACGAATAATGCGTGTCATCATCGTCCTCCGGGCAGTACGCACTCCGGAGTAACCAGACCCTTCCCATCCGGTGAAGGTACTTCCTACAGTAGACGTGCGCCGTCCGGAACTGACACATGTAATAGTTGCAGTTCACCAGGCGTTCAAGTCTCTGATAAGACGAAAGGTCCGGGTACCCTCGTCCCATTTGTGCACTTGCATTTGTAACTTACATGATTTCTCTCCTCGCTGTTCCTGACGCTTATTTTCGCCTCTGCTCGGAGAAAAGGTGAAAGATAGTCAGTTTCTTACCAGAGAACAGTTCGAGGGAAATGTTCGGTACGCGCTGGCAACCCACCACGCGCTTACTATGCCTTTTTTATACAGTGTGTTACAAGTTGTATGCTCACTGAAGAGATGTTGTGAATTATAAGAGATAAAGAGAATATGAACAAAGTTATACGTATTAACAATACCATCAAATTTATGTAGTCTAGTTGATTATTGGTTGCGTCAGTTGCTGATAATCTTCAATAACGCTTAGCAACATTTCGTAGTTCCAAACATTAAAAAACGTTCAAACAATGAAATTAAAATGTTATTATCTAACAACCGTATTATTCTCAAAATTATTTGCTTATAAACATATTTATTCATCAAATATTTTTTTTAAAAAAAAATCATTGTCGACTATGAATCATTGGAAAGAATACCAGAAAAGCTACATCGAGAGTATGGTTGGTACACAAATCTAGAGTTTTAATCCAGTGAATCAAATGAATCATCGGTTGGTTCAGGACTTGGAAAGTAACTTGTCTATATGTGCAGATGATATTGTGGAGTATAAAACAAATGACGCAGTTCGTTGCCAACAGATGGGAATACTGTGGTATATTCTGTGCTTAATTGAAAACACAATTGACAGGAAGCCTGCCATCGCTAACAATAATGTTGCCATTTGAAGTACTGTAACAATCCATGTGCAGTTTATTACTGCAGCTGCAGCTTGTGTGAGTGTTGTGAAGGTATGTTATTTTTACGATATAGCTATATCTCACCTGTAATCTTATAAAAATGTTATCAACATTTTTTATGAAGTAATACTGTATGTAAATTGAAAACTAAAATTTTATAGTATACAGAGTGATTCAGGTAATGTGTCTTAAACATATACTAGGAGAACGATTAGAGCTACAACGAAGAAACAAAATGTATATACAGGGAAAGTATTTGGAATACCGTGATTCAAATGTACGTAACAAGGTTTGCCAAAACTCGAGGTTCCAGGTTCGAATCCCATATTCAAATGTATAACACTGTAATATATATATATATATGTATGTTTTGAGCTGAATATTCAATTTTTAATTTTTTTAAATAGTACACTAAATTCTGAATTTATTTTATTTTACCATTATTACAACTTTTTATTATTTTTCCTTGTAATTGATATTAGCCAAACTTTTAATTAATGTATCAGATTTATTGTGAATATAGGTTAGTGAATGGCAACTTTGTATAATTGTATTGTATATTTATGTATACTACTATATGTATGTGTGTATAAATGTGTAATGTTTCTCATTATATGCCTCTGGACGTTTTAATCAGATGCAGACGTCATGGAGAGCATCTTGTTGGCCGGAATATTGTTTTTATTAGGAAAGGACTCTTTTATTTTATTTTTTTAAATTGTTTTGTTACGCTGACCAGCCACTGGTTTTTGGTCAGTGTAATTCCAAAGAATGTATTTTATTTTTGTATTTTGTTTGTAAATGGTGGAAAATAAAGTATTATTATTATTATTATTATATGGCACGCTAGTCGAATGCTATGGTCAACACAAAGATTTCGGTGAAGTTTGTTTGCATAAATGTTTCATTGTTGTTTTAATACAGAAAATTGTGGTATTACATGTTATCACTTATTTCAATAAATTTTAATCTAAACCAGTGAAACCAGAAAATTAGAAACCTAGAATGAATTGTCTTTATAATTACATGTCATATGAATATAATTCCCACATGTAACCACTCCCAAAAATAAATCTTTTCAAAAGTTAAATGGGGCGTAAGACACAAATTTCAAATAGGAGAGCCCACAACGCTGTACATAGTTTTAAATGTCTTTGAAGAAATTATATTTACAAATTTAAGTGTCTATCACTAACGCTCTTTCAGTAATACAGCTAAAACATATCAAAGATTAATGGTGTAGATTATAATTAAATATGCACTATTTGAAAAAACGAAAATGCCACGTGGTATAAGGAATGAATACTTTTTGAGAAAAATAATCATCTTGGTGCAGTTTTAAAAAGGTGGATCAACACACAAGTTTAAGTAAATAAAAATATCCCATATTGTAATATTTTTAGTACAGCAGTCCTAATAGAGGTTTAGGGAATCTCATAAGGCCCATCCTGTATAGGTGAAGAATATATACTCAATACGCATGAAAGTATTGGAGTACTCGTAGGAAAGTATTAAGAAAATATGTCATAAAAGTTTCAGTATTTTTTTCTTATTTAAAGTTGTTAAAATTATTACCTATAGCAGCGTTCAGTAGACAAATCAACTGAAAGGTTGGAGTTTAAATTATA
Organism: Homalodisca vitripennis; assembly: GCF_021130785.1. Classification (NCBI taxonomy): domain Eukaryota; kingdom Metazoa; phylum Arthropoda; class Insecta; order Hemiptera; family Cicadellidae; genus Homalodisca; species Homalodisca vitripennis. The sequence continues at coordinate 37,105,933 of NC_060207.1, forward strand.
GATCATCTTATGGTTTTCAACCAGAAGTTAAATGTATAAAAATTGAAATATTCATTATTTTGTTAGTGAGATTATTTTTGGCCTTTTCAATTATTTCAGTAGTAAACCGCTTCTGGATCACCTCCTTCAATATTGATATGAATCAAGTGAAGGGTACACCAGTTGATATTGATATTGATCAATTGGTAGACTTCTAAATTTTAGAGTAAATTGTTAATTTCAATATTTAGTCGCATGTCAATATTATACTTATACATCAACTAGAAGTGCATAAACTGTATTGTAAAAGGCTAAAAGTACTAGTATGGAATGGCATCAGAAGTATCGGACTTAGCACCTCAAGGATTCCAATACAAATGTTGATGTGGACTTTTATTGGGATGGTAGCATTCAGTATTTTAATAATTTACTGTGTAAAATTCCATCCTAGCACCTTAGCCACTCATGCTATACTAAGCTAGGTGGTTCAGAATATGTAACCGGATTATCATGAAAACTAGACAAAAACCCATATATCATATATCATCATTATATAATTTTGTTTCTTGCTACCAAGTAAACTGTTCAGTCTTTTTTAATTCATCTACTTTGACATATTTATAGGTGAGTGTTTTCGAGCAGGTCGAAGACCTAGTCATATTGGTGGTTTTAATGTTTATGCTACAATCAAAAATGTCACAAATTCCAAAAACCTGTTTTGTTTCTTACTAAGTATCAGAGATTTAACGGATTTCAAGTTTAAATAGTAACAAGTAGGAGGCCAAGGTTTTCAAGTGGTGTTTTTAGGTTATAGAGTCAAAATACTGTATTGAAATATCTGAATACAGGTATCCATAAATTGATTAATTCTTCATCTTATTTCGCTAAAACTTATGTGCTACATTGGGTAGTTCTTGGCTGTTGTGAATAACTTGGCAACTAGACTGTGAGAACATAGAAGTCACGTCGCTTTCTAAGAGTGTTTCTATGTTGAAACTTTCAGTCTACGTGACCTAATACTCATGCTGCTAAGAGATAAGGAATTCAAACATATCCCACTGTTACAGCAAGATGTTATTAAGGAATGTGAGTACCAGCTGTTCTAACTTGTTATAATTTTATAAATAGTTTATAATTTTTATATAAGAAAAGGATCACTGAAGTAGTTACCAATGAGTATTGAGTATTGAGTTGTGTTTATTGAATCAGATGTTTCCATGTCAAAGTTTAGTTTTAAACTTTTTTCATCAAAGAGTCAACAACTTCTTTCATTACTTTTCGCTTCTGTTTCTGAATTTATTTTATTTTCTTGTGTTTATTTTTAAGAAATTAATTTAATTTAAAAGTCGTTATTACTGATTCTACGGATATGGTAAAATCAAAATTTAAAGAACAGAAGTATTTTTAACGTCCAGAAAGAGTTATCGTGGAATCATATATGATATTGATAATATTTTATGAAACTATTTTATGAAAACCACAAGAAAATAATTGCTATAGGTTTTTATTAACAGTATTTTAATAAATAAAATGTTATTAACTTTCAGCACACAATACTTGTGTGGAGAGAGTTATATTCCTTCCAACATCGTACAGTTACGTTAGTAACTACATCGTTTCTTGGTCAAAGTGTTAAGAAGAGCCTTACAAATATAGGCACTACAAAAAACGCAATACAAGCCGCACAGAGCTTATTGATGGAAAAAGTTTGCTTGGGACTACATTCTTTGGACTGTAGGGTGAAAGAACGAATCTTTATTAATGGCTTCACTTCCGGTATAAAATAAATACTACAGTTTGATGTAACAAATTACAATCATGCACTATTCGAATGATTTAGCATTAAAACTTAATGCCTTTTGTTGAAGTTCATGATCATCCAAGTAAGCAATTAAGTACAACGGAATATTAATATAGGCTACATTGGATGTTTGGATGATCGAAGTCAAGGCTCTTTCCACATTTTATTATAAAATCGGTAACTGAAAATGGCTCTTCAACCATTAACAAACTAACAATGCATCTCTACTTTTCAAACGAGATTGTATAGACGATAGTCAACAAAACTTTGATAACCACAGATTAAAATTGGTCAGACGAGAAATAAGCTGCAAGCTGAGATACAGTTTACAGCCTTATCATATGGGCAGTGGTGTAAGGTGTGGGTCCCGTTGTAATTGATTTTGTGTTTTATGCTGTTTTTAAATCGTCTTCATGTGGACTTTGAGACTGAGAAGCAGCGAGTTCTTTGGCTTCTTAAGGTATTGCCATAGTATTATCTCTACTAATCAATATTAGCACTAAAAGCAACATATTGTAATCGTGCACTACTTGATGTGGAAGCCTACCTTCTCATCGCGCAGAGCTCTATATTAGTTTGAGTTACACTTCTCCTGTGATATATAAAGTCATATCCAGGATTCTCTGAGACAGCTCTACAGTATTCTGTCTATAACTAGGGGTAGATTTAATATTCTGGCGTGAAATGGATTTAAAAGGAACTGACAAGTCACTCCTTAATATTTACTGATTTTATTCATTGCACTGTTGTAAAGAGTATCTTAATATATTTTACAGGTCGGTGGAAAATTGTACTTTGACCAAAAACAGTAGTCGAAAATACACAATCATCGCCGACAACTAACTTCTGATAAATGTTATAGCATAGCGGCATATTTGAACTGTATAACTAGACAACTTGAGTTTTCTCAAAATACACTTTGTGAAAAGGAATATTTTACCGAGGGTATATTTGACAGGAACGAGCAGATGACCCGGCGAAGCAGAGACATAAGCTTCGGCAGGAAGTGACAGTGGAAGCAGTCGTTGTGACTGTGATCAGTGACGGCCGATTTGCAGCCCTTGGCCAGCTGATCGAGAGCCCAGCTGTTTGGACAGGAAACGGCGAAACTGGAACGTCTTAAAAGAGAGGTCGAGAGAGTCTCTTGTTGTAGAACTTTTGGAGGTAAGGTGTGTAAGTCGTAGTGGTAACAAGAGAACAATCATTGAGTTTAATCGTTATATATTGAAATTTTATGGAGTCCTGGACCGTTTAACAGTGTATTAAGAAACACGCTACTATATAGAGATTCTATTGGAACGAAAGGAAAAGTGTCGATTGGAGCTCTACTGAAAATTACCAATTACTAGGAGTTGTGTTTGATAATTAAATCTTTTATTGCAGGAAAATATCTTCAGTGAACTATGTTTATTTGTGCCAACTAAGAATTGAGAACCCACTATATATTGCATATTGCAACAATGGCTTATTACATGTAACTGCACAATGTATATAGCTTACGAGAAATAGACAACTACGGCAATCTTTTAGATTTAGCCAGTCAATTTATTATTTTAGTGTAGTTTTAAATTAAACATGTATGAACATAAATAGTTATCAACTATTATCTTGCATTGTTCATAATTAGTTGATGTGATTACTCCTATGGCATCCTGGTATACATGGTTTGAGCCTGTTTAGCAAAACTGAAGAAAGTAAAAATTATAACAAGCACGTGGTAGTAATATTGAAGTTATGCTACGAGCCACTAAACGTTGATGGTGATATAACACAGAAATATATATGTACTGGTACTTATTTATAGATATATTAGGTTCATCACCCGTTTTATGGCAAGAAAGAATCCTGATACGTAGGCTACATACCATCATTGTCAATTCGTGAATTATATGTATAGTAGTCCAGTAAATTATTGACTATTATCGTGTTATATTGCATGTTTACTATTCTGCTGCCACACATAGGGATATAAATGTACGAGTATGCTGCCTGCGGATCGTAAAGTAGATCCATGATATTCTCCATCCATTTACTGCGAGAGTAGGAATATAGTTGAGAGTTACGAAGGAGTAGTTGGTACTGTGGGCGGAGACTTTTGGTTGCTGGATCATCTGCGGTGCTCATTGGCTGGGTTCGGCTATGGCTGCAGCAGATATGTCATAAGTCCTGCACTCAATCGGCTATCATATAAAATACCTACCGGCTGTTACGGAGCAGATATAAACAGGGACTGTGGAGCGCCTAGAGGATCACCAAGAACTGATCGGGCACGTATAACGCCAGGGTGGTTAGCCAACCTCTGCTCCACTCACAGGTACTATTTAGGTTTTGGTCATGGTTATAATTGATGTGGTGATGATATTTTTGTCGGAGCCACAACTTAAAAGCATAACATAAATATGTACCGGCCTAACCGTCGTTCTCGTTCTCTTTTCCGTTATTTTTGCCTGTGACCTCTTGAACCTTGGAATTTCAAAGCCCAATGCAGGCTGAGCCATCTACAGCGGTTAAACTAATACTTTTGTTAGGATTTTCTTTCACAGGTTGAAAATTCCTCGTTAATTAAATCACTGTCAAACACATAAATAATTATTACATGAATCAAGATAACTAAATTGAAAAACGCCTTTATAAGGGTCTGTATATGGTTAGCTGACCTGATTCTAAGTTTATTTGTGTGTCAAACACGGTTGGTTTTAAATGTATTAAGCTAAGAAAAATATGGCCTGAGAAACATTTTCGTTTTATATTTGTAACCTTTACCAATCTTTCAATTCCAACCTCCTCCAAAACCAGCGTGTCTTATTTTCAAATTCATTTGCAAATACAATTTTCTATATCGGTTTCAAGAAAACCCAAGTAGCGTGTTTACACTATGCAAATTGGCTCTCAGCTTCTAGATTATAATTTACAAATACAATTTTTATAACAAAATAAACTAATAAATGAAGTATCTAAGGTACCAACAGAAGATTTTAAAACATTACGAAAAAATTCAAGGAAGTAACTCTGTTACGTGTTATTATTTTACATAATAATATGACATATGAGTAAAGTCGGTTTAAAAAATTGTTTCCTATGCAATATTCACGTTACAAACATTGTTCTACAGTATAAGAGCAATAATGAATTTAAATGATGATAACATTTTATCTTTGCCTTCGATTTTGGATATTTTACCCCCAATCAATCAGTACTTCCTTACACAAATACAAACCTGTGTACCGATAGTTAAGCCTTTTTATTAATATTTATTGTAGGGAGGGATAAATCGACAGAAAGGCGGATATGAATAATGCAACTTTAAGATTATTCTGTCGTCTTTATTATCAAATTGATACCATCTATAAAAGTTTAAATCTTAACAACATGAGGACTTATGGATTACTAAGTAAATATAATGGTTATATTGTTTTGCATTATCAAATTAATTAGTAGTGAGAACAAATACTCACTCATATGTTTTAACGAAAACACTGCTCTGATAATTTTTTAACTTCATTACACGATTCAAAGTCCCTGAGCTGCCGTGTATATTATTTATTGCCCAGCGTAAGAAAAATGTGTTTGCTTTAATTGCAAAAACCTGAAAATACGAGAAGTTAGGTCTGCTCACAACCATTGTTGTTCCGTTAACATCCCCTCATTATTGAATTACTCCTTACACCAACAGTAATTTTAAAGTGCTTTATTACAACGGTATATAACTTTAACTTACTTAATAATTAATAACTTTAATACTAGTTTTACTTCGCTACTAAAAAATGACCATATAGTTTAGCTATTCAAATGAGAAATTTCTAATTAGCATTATCGTAGTTGTGGCAGTCTTTTTTCATTGTATACACTTAACAACAAAGCTTAATTTGTAACCAATAGTCACATATCTTTAGTTTTATTATTAGACAGTAATGTATGTTAAAATTGGTACTAAACAAACTTCACTTAAAATAAGTCATTGATAATTTGATAGTTACTGAATTTTTTGATTGTGACAAGATTTGTATGCATTAATTTTTCGTTTATTTTTAACTGGACTTTAGTCGAATATTAGTCAGTATATTTTGGTAATTTTAAAACATTAATTTGACTGGATTGAATTTGTATTATATTTTGCCGATTATAATGTAAAATATTACTACTAAACAATTATATTTGAACACCTCCGATATTTTGTATAAATGGCTGAGTTACATACCCAATTCGGGTACATGTGTTGTGATATACGTTAGACATATTGGTCTGCCTCAGCCATAAACCCGAATTTCCGAGAGCTGTGTATGTAAGTAATAATTTTGCGTATAATAATATATTTTAGGCCAAGAACTTCTAGTAAATATTAATATTTAAGTATCGTATTTTACTTAAATAAGAGGTATATAAATAAGAAAGGTAAACAGTTTTTATCTGATTAATAATTCTCTGGGCTTAAAGTTAATTAGATAGAGATTGTCATAGGCAGGTTCGTGGTGAATTTTCGAGGCAGCATCATTTCGTGGTTGTCAAGTCATGGTAATCATGGAGCAAAGTTTTGTGGTTACCACTTAAAGAGAAGTATATTAGGAAAATTATCAGGGAACTTTACGTTGTCAGAAAAGAAGTGTCCAAGGCTTTAACAAAATTTTTTAAGGCTATGTAAAAGATCAATTCATTCATTAAATCTGTAAGGAAGGTTAGATCTATGGATTTCTAAAGCATCCAGGATACTTGTTAACATGATTTAGTCCAAGCAACTTCAACTCCTAACCACTATTTGCGAACCACTAAGTTTAGTCAACCCATGCTATGTCCATCTTGAATTTGATGAAGATAGTAGCTCTGTAGAAAAACGAAGGCTTCACAAAGAAACATTTTCATATGATAATCTTTGAGGTGATATTAGCATATGATGTCAATCTATTCCATTTGATATTATTATCAATGCTCTTACTGATAAACCCTGTGCAATGTTTTAATTGAATAATTTATCATGAAAATATACACTTTGAACATGGAAACTGATAGTGTCCTTTGAGGCTGAAAAGAAATTTAATACAAAACACGATTTTGTCCAATATCTTATAAGTTTAGTTTAATTTTCAATCTGTCCACTCGTTCTTGAGCTATCCATGTTGTAGTAAATGACCACAGAATGAAAAAGTAATTAATTAATTGCTTCAACTTTGATTTAGATGTATCTATTGGTTTATGTCATTTTATTCACTTTCCTAGAAACTCATTGCCCGAGCAGAGTACAAAGATAGTTAGATTTTTAATTAGCAACCTGCACTAGTTTTCTTAAATTTAAATTGAATTTTCATGGCGGATTTTCAGTGTTCACCTAGTAGGGTGATAAACCTCTAGATAATGTTTTAGAGAAAGATCTTACGCTGATTTTATCTAGGATTTGGCCACCTTCAAGAACTACGATTGAATATGTCAATTAGAGGAATTAGATACGATATTGTTGGAATAAATAATAGCTGTAAATTGCACAATTTACACAGCCAGTATATCACTCGTATGTTTATACATGGATGTATAGTGAATAGTTAAGTTAATTATCAGTTATTGACTTATTAAATGTTATAGAAATATTAAAACTTCAAACCATGATTCAAACACGTTTATGTATAGTATAGATAAGTAAGATTGTGCGAGTAGAAAGGTGTATAGCTATTCTAATATTTAATGTGCTTAAAATTGTAATATTAAATAAATGATTATTTTTAAAATTTAACATATTAGATAATAGTTATACAAATCCCACAAATATCACATTTAAGAGGGACAAGAAAAAATAATGTTCTCATATTGAGTTGCTTAATTAAGTGACAAAATATGCAACAAAAGTAACAAGCACGGAAGTGTAACTATTTGTGATGTCCTGTAAAACACGGCCCCTCAGTGACCGAAAGCCCTGTAACACAGTTAAGTACTATCTGGCAGCGAAGTATTACGTTGACAAACGACAAATGTCCCTCTTGTAACATTATCCAGTACAAAGCTGAAACTAATAGAGATCGTACTGGGACTGCTAGTGAACTCATAAAATAGTTTAGTGTTCTTAAAAATCTACTATGTTCTATTAATAATATGAAATAACAATTGATGGAAACATAATAGTAAATTAAGAAATAACCATGTTTCCTGATAAATATTGTTCCGTTACTTCTTTAAAATTGTATAAAGCTATATCCCAAATATTGCCTTATTTATTAACAAGTTCACTGGGACTTCTGAGATAATACATTAAAAAATATATGCAATAATATGAGCATATATCATAGGCGTATTAATATTTTATGCGTTATTAAAATAAATGTACAGACTCATATACAGAGTGTCAATTAAGTCTGGAACCTCTTTTTTAATTTTTGAACCATAATAGAAAGAAATACCAAAGTTCACACGTGCTTACTGGTGATAGTAATGCACACATCTGCCCAATTACCGACCAGATAATCCCTTTGGGGGACGGTCCACAAGGAGTCAGACAAAATGTTTAAATAGCAGCATAGGTCAAGTTTGGTATCAAATTAAAGGTCTTACTTAGCAGAGTACAATGCCGCAAACCGGACTTCAAAAGGTTTATTCATTCAGTAGTTATAGCTATTTGAAGTTTAAAACAATTGAATAATGTTTTACCACCACCTTTTTTACAAACACCAATTTTTAAGTACCTGTGATAAAAGTAAGTGTTCAAAATGTTCCCCTACCATTTACTTACTACCAGGTACTTAAAAATTGGTGTTTCCTTGTAATACTTAATAATTTACATTGTTAAATTGTTATAAAATTCAAATAGCTATAACTACTGAATGAATCCACCTTTTGAAGTCCGGTTTGCGGCATTGTACTCTGCTCAGTAAGACCTTTAATTTGATACCAAACTTGACCTATGCTGCTATTTAAGAATTTTGTCTGACTCCTTGTGGACCGTCCCCCAAAGGGATTATCCGGTCGGTAATTGGGCAGATATGTGCGTTAATATCACCAGTAAACACGTGTGAACTTTGGTATTTTTTTATATTGTGGTTTAAAAATTAAAAGAAATGTACAGATCTCACATATATAAATGAATATGCACATGCAAGATCAGTAAAGATATGCAAAACGCACACAAGAGTATTCAGTAGTACTTTTATAATATAATCTAGATGGAAATTATAAAAACACAGTTTGATAGCCATTTTGTGGCATCAATGTTATAAAATTGTGGAATTTTACTTAAATTCCAATCTTTAATAATAGCACGTTTCATTCGTCTTTTATCGTAAAAACCCTATCAGAAAAGCATACAATATTTAGTTTTGTATGATCCGTAAAATGTGAATCTGGATAATTATCCTCGTACCACGACACGAGGAAACCCCCAAAATGAAAAAGCAAAAAGTGAGCAGTTATTCTAGCGATCGTGACCCCATTTCAACCATTATGCTTTGTTATCCATCATACAAATATTTTATATGTTTTTCAATCGTCTGCATAAGACGCGTAAGACGCGTGTGTGTGTCAACTTTCATCTTTGTAGGGCATCGATAAGTTAAGAAACGAAATATTCTTGTTGTAGGGAGTGCAGCTTCATTTAACCTCCTTATGGCCGTTTGATCTTTACGAAAATATTTTAGTTTTTTTTTATCGAAGTCACAAGGCATACGTGTGTTATATTTTAAATTCTTGGATATCGGGAAGTTTAAGGATAACGAGTGATGAGTAAGTGAGTGAGGGCTTTGCCTTTTATATGTAGGCATTATAATATCACATGTTGTTATAATCTTATATCTCACATGTACATAATCCTATTTATGGTTGGTTTAAAAAAAATTATTTTTGCTTACCTAGTTTTCTCGGAATACCCATCAGAGTTAAATGATTATTATATAATTTTGAAATGTAATCTGAGTAATTTATCTGCTTGAGGAGTTGGATTTGCAACAGAAAGTTAAAATTACATAAACACTCGCAGAATGTGAATGTAAAACCAAAGAGGTTTCTTTCGATCTTCTTTAAAGTACTTACGGTAGTTTTCATAAGCTAATCTGTTGGAAAAGTTCAGCTATCAATTTTCCACCCAGTCTCCTTTTGTTCTCTTATTTTCTTAAATCATATTACCACAAAATGTCAATTAATCTTCTACATTACTTATTTTTAGCCAACGAATTAGTATAATATTTAACACAACGTTTTGATTTGTTATTAAGCTTTGTTAGGATAGAATCACACACATTCAGCTGAAGTTGAAGCTGAGTTTTAATGGCGATATCCTGGATTTGTTACAAATGTAAAGCAATTGTTAATCTCTCGTTTTGGAATGACGCACTTATAAACTTAAAACACAATACTATATTTACTATTGAATTTAATATGTAGGTTAATAATTCATTATTTGGTAAAAGTGAAAATTTGGTGTATTATGTGTCGATATTAACATAAGGTGCCTAAACATCTGTGTTCTTTGTAAGATAACAGTTTTGTTAGTTATTCGTAGAATAGCAAATTTCTCAGAAAAGTATACACTAAGTTTACAACAGTAACTTCCTAAAACTGTATTGTAGTCTGATAGAGATACACTTGAAAAGGTCCTTGAAACTTGGAGCATACGTTCCTCTTCATTCACAGAAGTTTGCCTAAAGGTAAAATGCAATTTTATAATTTGTACTTGTACACTTTTTCTTATGTACATATCGGTGGTTTAATAACATTTTATTCACAGCCAAATGTTTGATAAAAAGAATACCCAATCCAATTAAAAGCTCTTTGGCACAAAAGCGTGCAATGCTTTTTATAGTGTTGGCGGATTTCTGGGATTCTCACTAGGAGAACACCCAGTGAGAAGGATGTTTTCTCACATGTGACATAAGTGTGTGCATTGTTATAGCTTGATTATGGTTTAGTCGGTGGATGTATCTATAAATTGGAAAAAAATAAGTTTGCAATACAATTATTATTGATTACAGCAGATAAATTATTTAATTTTCTTAAATCACATGTCTCAAACATTTTAATATGAATTTGTATAATAGAAACAATACGCATATCTAGACTGTTTACCTTTTAGCGGTTTAGTATATTATTTATAATTCCAACCAAGCAATAAAATAAAATAAATAATAATCATTATTGAAATTATAAAGGTCAATCATATCCCAATAAATTGTAAAATACCTGATCTGTTTTGTTTCAAGAAAGTCAAAGTTTTCAAACTATAACTAATTAAATTAAATTAAACCACCAATTTGCATTTTTCGCTATCAAAGTTTTAGAGAATTGGTATAATCAAAGATTATTGAATTCTACCCATTTTATAATATTTATATTATTATTATCGTTATAATTCTTTACATAATCAACAATATTATTTTTTTACTTAATGTTATTTTGAAGTTAAGTTAACTCTAAATATAGCATGTTAAAATAAAATATTTGTAAAAAGATATTTCGTATTAATTAATTTAAAATATTGTTTTACATGTTAGGCAGATTAGCATAATATTCCACGTTATAGCTAAAAACATTTCTAGATTCAGATAAGGCATTTGAATGCGCCTTTTTAATATGAGTACTTTCATTACAATATGTTATGGGCCTGATCAAAGTGATTTGACGAGGAATACAATTGTTGATTCAACCTACTAATATTATTTACTCAGGAAACTAATTAAACCAGCTATTCTACATCCTAAACAGCTGAATTTCCGAGTACATTAACAAATTTTGTAAAACTATTCATTCAAGCACATATTTAATTTAAAATTTATAGCGGAATATAAACTATGTATTTCTAAATATTTTACAATAATATGAGCCAAATTAACAGACTATATGTGGAGGATAAGGATGATGATGAGAATAGTCCCACTAACTGACACTTGTGACCTCACTTCCGTCACGATGTGTCAGTTCACTTCCGGCATGTAGTGAGCAGTTCCTGCGGCAACGTGCCAGCTTCCGATGTGATCAATACAGTGTTATTTTAGGCTTTACTTTATCAACGCGTTTCATTTTGATAAAATACTTCAAATTGAAAGCCTGATACCTGATTATACTGATTACCTGGTATATTAAACTAAGAATTTATTTTATATATTTCTAATGAGAAATATAATGTTCAATTCTGACGATAGTACACTCTAAATACATATATTCTATTATACTCTAAAAATGACGTAAAACGGTCTCATATCAGTGATAATTTAGGTTTTATAAAAATGCAGATAGAAAATCGCATTAGTTAGGTACTACAATACAGACGGAATAAAAACACTCGTAGAAGATACACTAAATAAAATTGTCGAAAGACATTATCTGATTAAAGTAACCTGATATATTACAAAATGCAATAAGGTAAATATAAATGTAACAATAAAATGTTTAATCAAAAATCGACGTATTTTCATATGAAACAAAAGCATTAGAATATTATGAATGAAAGAGTGAATAAAAAAACTCATACAAACGTTTTTAACTTGTAATGTCTGATACAAGCAATCAACAACTCTGTATTTACTATAAGACTACATACAATAATAACAGGCGTAACAGAAAAACGTTTTGTAGTAAAACAATGTACTGGGTTTGATATAAAGAGCCCCAAATATGAGTAACATCATTAATCCGCCAAAATAATGTTAGGAATAGAATAGAATAATAGAATAGAATTTATTTATTCACCAATCATACATGTATTTGGCCCCGCTAAGTTAGAACTTGTCAGCGGGGTCCAGTAATAACAGTTTTGTGATGTACTGGTGGAAAACAAATAAAATTATAATATAACATACGTGCTAGAAAAGTACAATCTATTGAGTCTACTAGTGGCACAAGTGGGCAAATCCATGACAGCGATCAAAAAGTGGCTACTTATTAATACATATATACCGCTGCCTTTAATCAAATCAATCCAAAGAACAGCAACACATCATTGATAATCATAGCAATGTTATATTACAGTTCTAGATTAATTAATATAGCATACATTTTATTATCTTAAAGTCATTTGATTTTAGAATCACGTGAGGGTATACCGTATGCAGCATTCATTGAAGGGGATGAATTTCCTAACTTACTCCCCCCACCGGTCTCTCCGGTAACAAAAAAAAAAACTATATTGCACCAGCTGTTAATCACAAAAACTACAGCGTACTATAGTTACATCTACAAACTGTTCCATTCCGACCCATCCCTGGTTCGTGAAGGTTATGGGAATATGAATATAACCTAAAAGTTAAACTTGCAGTGCATTAGCACGTGTAATTTAAACAATTCAAAATAAAAAAGTGATTGCTTTCAATCGTAAATAAAGCAGCTAGTGATGCATTTATTTAATCCTGCCCTGAAACCTGATTTTACTTTCTTTAAGTGTTTGTGTTACGGTGTGTTTGTGTCTCCTAGTGTTTGTGTCTCCTTGTGTTGGTGTTCATATATTTTTAACAACTAACCACTCTTTAAAGACTATTTAAAACAATTAATTTAATAAGTGCAAACAACGTGATCCGTTTCTAATCTCATCCTCTCAGATTTATAGTAGAATTGCTCCAAAATTGTAAATTTTGAACACATTGATTTTACCTCAATGTTTGAAAAACCTTTGAAGTTAATGTAAATTATTAACTGTTATATATTCCTAACACATCTCAATAATTAATCATTGCAACTATGAACCCGTACCATTCTCTATCCTGAGGGTCAAGCCCAGCAGTAATACTGCAGGTGATTTTATATCCGGCCAGTCCACAATCCAGAGACAATATTTAAGTGCATGGGCTACCTACCATTTTTAAGTCCAAGCATCCATCAAGGTTTATTTATCGTAGCAGCTTCAAAATTTCGATGGCATATTGACTCATGATATGCTTATCATATCATTTGATGTATTATTATTATTATTATTATTATTATTATTGAAGACGTAAGTATAGCCTACTAATTTCTGCCAAGCTGTGTGTGAAAGTTTTGTAATAGTCCACTGGGGATATTAAAAAGTTTTTCACATAATCAAGTAAGAAATGGCAAACAGATCACTAAAAATCAACAATGTCACAGTTATGTGGTGCCTTATTGAGCAGCCGTCATATAAATGCACACCCGTACACCCAGATATACACAGGAAAGCATATTTGTCCTTAAAAATACCTTATTTTTAATTTATAGAACAATCAATCTTATCGATATAATTAATTTGAATGTAATAATACTTGTTGAGGATCAATGGAATAAGCCCGTACTGGAATATTCCCACTATTAATCATGTTAAACACAAACACAGTGCACGTCCTCTTATCTGGCATTAACAGGATATTTGTAATTATGCCGTTTGATTTGTTGGGCTATAGTTGTATAGCGAAAGTTTACCTCATTCAACACCGCTTATTAGCCAGGTTCTTGGTAAGTAGACCTTGCGCCCTTTGCGGACAGGGCTCTGATTGGTCGAGAGGGGGTCACGTGATCCAAGATGGCGGCTAAGCTCCGCCCCCTGCGGGAGAAATTCCCACATGTGCGGGAGAAATTCCCTCATGCGCGGGAGAAGAAATTCCCTCCTCACACTCTTATCCTAGTGTTTTGGGGTGATTTTGGGTGTCAAAATTGTTGTTTTTCGGTAAAATCGGTGATTTTGGGTGTCAAAATCGGTGTTTTTTTCGGTAAAATCGGTGATTTGTTGGGTCCGGTGAGGGAGAAACGAGGGACGGAGGGAATTCCAACATGGCTGCGCCCATGTATCACGTGATCAAAAAAAAAAAACCATTATGGCCGCGCCCACGTAAACATAACCTCACTTTTCTCGGCGGGGATTTCAAATAAAACGACTCAGTAAAGATAAGCTATTTATTGCTACATAATCAGTGGTCACCGTGGTCAGCCTCCGGGTCCCTTGCGGTTACCTGTAAAAAAAAAAACCAGACATGTAACGACTGCAACCGCAAACTTCCTATTGGTCGGAATAAACGCGTCTCTGATTGGTCTAAAATAGCCGCCAAGCACTCTGATTGGTCGGTGTTCTACACAGTCGGCAGAGATTTCCCTGTCTCGCCAGTCTGGAGGTGAACGTCAAAGAGGTAAGACCTATGTCGCTCTGTTCCTTGATATTGCACAACATTGTGTAAAATTATCAAGACAAGTAAACCTCGCTAATTACTAATATAAAATAAATAAGACAGTGCTTACCTACCTAGTTACCCAGATATTATTTTTTAATATATTACTGTTGCAATGGAATCTCAACCTATTGAAGTGGGTCCAGAGTCTCGTATGGAACTGGATCCTGTAAAAGTACTAGGAAAATACGAGACGTATGTAAAAAGATACAGAGTTTACGGTACCAAGACCACCTTCAAATTTAATACAGTACCAGATAACGTAAGTGAAATAGACTGGATAAAAACCGGATTTTCCAAATTAGTCGATGAAATGAAATCAAACTGTTCAGATTCAGACTACCTGGGATTTACACTTCACAGTTTAAATTTGAAAACCAAAGAGCCAGGTTATGTAGCGTTTCGGCCGGCTCATCAAGTCAAAAGTGATGTTTTATTCGAAATTTTTGGTGGGATAATTCAAAGTAATGCCGATTCCGTAAAGTCAGCTGATACGTTTAGAGTAGAGTGTACTAGAATTAATCTTCCTGTAGGTAGTGCTAGAGTAAGACCAGGTTTTTATAATAACTTTAAAGAAGAATGTAAAGCACGTAGAGGTATCGTAGTCATTAAGAATAGCGATAGTCTGTGTCTGCCCCGAGCTATAGTGGTAGCAAAGGCCAATGCTAAAAAAGATCCCGAGTATGAATCGATAAAAAAAGACAGATGTCAGAGACAAACAACAAAGGCGAAAAAATTGATGGCGAAAGCCCGAGTTCAAATACCGAAAGAGGGAGCGGGGGTCCCCGAACTTAATAAATTCCAAGACCACCTCAAAAAATATAATATTACAGTTTATAACTACAACCGTAAAGGCCGAGAAGTGTATTTTAATGGTAATAATGAAAGTGCTTTGTACAAAATTAACTTGTTGTATCACGAAAACCATTATAATGTAATAACTAGCCTAACTGCAGCTTTTGCGTGCCGTTTCTATTGTGAAGCATGCCATGTCCCTTACGACCACAAAGGTGTACATAGGTGTTCAAATATCTGTCCTGCATGTCAATCCGTTTCTCCGCCTTGTAAAGAGGAGCATGGGGGAATTTTGTGCCCTGACTGTAACATGACCATGAAAAATCAGATTTGTTTCGCGGCCCACAAGAGTTGAACGTTTGTAAGTCGGTAAAAAAATGCTTACAGTGCCAAAGACTTGTGTTTTTGAACAATCGTAAGTCAAAACATGTGTGCGGTGAAGTGTTTTGTAAAATCTGTAACGAGTTCATGGCCCCAAACCACCAGTGCTACATGCGGGTCGACACAGGAAAACCCAAAACCAAAGACTTTCTTTTCATTTTCTTTGATTTAGAGACCCGTCAAGATGAAATTTTAACGGAAGAATCTAGAGTTCATAAAGTTAACCTTTGTGTTTCTCAACAATTTTGTTGGAAATGCATTGGTGGGGAAAATTGCCAAAATTGTACCTCCCGCACTCGTGTGTTTAGACAAGACCCTGTAGTAAGATTCATGGATTACGTAATGGAGGAGAGAAAAAAATTCAAAAACGTATGTGTAATGGCTCATAACGGTCAGGGTTTCGACTTTCAATTTCTGTTAAAGTACGTTCTCGAACAATCAAAATTCACTCCAGAGCTAATTATGCGTGGCACTAAAGTCATTCTTATGGAATTAGATAACGTCAGATTTATCGATTCGCTAAATTATTTCCCCATGGCCCTCTCTGCACTACCCAAAGCCTTTGATCTCCCCCCGGAGAAGAAGAAGGGTTACTTCCCTCATCTTTTCAACACTTTGGCAAACCAAAATTATGTAGGCCCCATACCACCCAAGGAGTACTATTGCCCTGAATCAATGTTTGAGAAGTCTTACAAAGATTTTGAAAATTGGCACAACGATCAACTTAAACAAAATGTAGTTTTTGACTTTCAAAAAGAGTTGGTCGAGTACTGTATCTCCGATGTGGAGATACTGGCGCAAGCGTGTATTAAGTTTAGAAACATGTTTTTGAAAGAATGTAACGTAGACCCGTTCATGGAAGCCGTCACCATAGCCAGCGCCTGTAATTTGGTTTTTAGACGGAATTTTCTCAAAGCCAACACTATTGGTCTAGTCCCAAAGAACGGATACCGTATGGTTGATAACCAATCGCCTATTGCTTTACAATGGCTTACTTGGGAGGAAGACCAACGCGGTATTAGGATCCAACACGCAGGACGGGAAAGAGAAGTAAAAATTGACGGTATGAAAGTAGACGGTTTTGACGGGGAGCGCGTATACGAATTTCAGGGCTGTTATTTCCATGGGTGCCCAAAATGTTTCAGATACGATAGGGAAGCATCCTTGCCCGATGATCCCTCAGACTCCCTGCACTTAAGGTTCGAGAGAACCAAATCCAAAATGGCTCGTCTCCGAGCATCCGGATATGAAGTAATTGAAATGTGGGAGTGTGAATTCAATAAAATAAAGAAAGAACAAAAATTGGATTATCTAAATTCTCTCCCCATCCTAAACACACTCCCACTCAATCCCAGAGATGCCTTCTTCGGGGGAAGGACAGGTAATGCTAAAACCTTCCACAAGTGCGAGGACGGGGAAACAATTCAGTATGTAGACGTTTGCTCCTTGTACCCGTTTGTCAATAAGTTTTTGCCTTATGTTTTATCCCATCCAAAAATCTTTGTAGGTGACAAGGAGTGTAGAGAAAGAGGCATGGAGGCCGAAGGACTCCTAAAATGTAAAGTATCGCCTCCGCTAAATTTGTACCACCCCGTCCTCCCTACACGTATGAACAATAAATTAATGTTTGTCTTATGCCGTACATGTGGTCTAGAAATGCTAAACACAGACTGTAATCATAGCACCGAAGAAAGAGCATTGACAGGGACATGGACGATGCAGGAAATGAGAAAGGCTGTAGAGAAGGGGTATACCATCTTAGAAATGTACGAGCTTTGGGATTATAAAATCATTACTTACGAAGACGGTGGCCTTTTTACCGATTTTGTAAATAAGTTTCTAAAAATTAAACAGGAGGCATCGGGCTACCCCTCCTGGTGCCTCACAGAAGAGGATAAAGCCGTGTATATTCAAAATTATTATAAACACGAAGGTGTCAGACTCGACCCTTCCAAAATTGAAAAAAACGGGGGTCTTCGCTCTCTCGCAAAATTGATGCTAAATTCGTTTTGGGGAAAATTTGGACAGAGGGAGAACCAAACTAAAACTTCCATCATTAGAGAACCCGACGAGTTTTTTAAATTACTAACAAGTCCCGGGACACAAGTAAACGTCATTCAAGAAATTAACGAAGAGGTCCTCCTTGTTAACTGGCAGAACATAGACGAAGTCGGTGAATCCCTGCGAACCGTAAATGTTGTGCTCGCGGCCTTCACCACCGCACACGCTAGACTTAAGCTGTACAGTTACTTAGATCGAATAGGCAAACAAGTACTTTACTATGATACCGATAGTGTATTGTACATACGTAAGGAAGGTTCGTACAGTGTCCCCACAGGGGACTACTTGGGCGAAATGACCGACGAGTTGGCCGACTATGGTCCAGGGTCATACATAGTAGAATTTGTTTCCGGAGGCCCCAAGACTTATGCCTATCTTGTTTGGTCCACTAATAAAAACGCACTAGTTGAAGTTTGTAAAATAAAAGGCCTTACTCTAAATTTAAAAACTAGTGAAAAACTAAATTTTTCTAAATTAAAAGAAATGGTACTTTCTGAAAGCAAGCAATCATTAGAGATCACTGAGAACCGCATTAGGCGTACTAAAGACAGAAACATAATTACCGTAGAAGAGACTAAAATGTTTAAAGTGACTGGACCAAAACGCAAACACGAAGGTAAGTATGAAACTCTACCATTCGGTTACAGTAAAAGGCTAAAAACTTACAAGTAACTACACTCTGATCCCATTAGTCGATTCGCTCGCATCTCCTCTGCTATTCTAAGTACACTCCTCCGATCCTCCGTAAGTTCACAGACCCGCCTTCCGCATATCAGTGAACTTTTTCAAAGTCAAGGTAATAACTCTTTGTTCATCTGACATGTTGACACTAACTAACTAACTAACTGACTGACTTATAAAGACGCACGAGCCTCATACTCCCCACTATCACCGTCACCAATCGCAAGCGTGAGTCCTGTTCCATATATTGATTTTTTAAAGACTTGCACATGACAAGGCTATGCCCCGGACAGCTTCAGGGGTTCTGGAAGCGCGAGTGAATGAGACCTCTAAGGCCGGCGTAAAACCTGTAAGCCCTGGGGTCACGAATGAAGGTCACTGGCGCGGCCTAACAGCCCGTAAACCTGAATGTTGTGTGTGAATGAGACCTCTAAGGCCGGCGTAAAACCCGTAAGCCCTGGGGTCACGAATGAAGGTCTCTAAGGCAGGCCTAAACTCTGTAAGCCCTGGGACCTGAATGTTGTGCGTACGACAGAACCCCTGGAGGTACCCCACTGGCACGGCCTGACCTAGAGAGAGACTATCTTAAGGACTTACCTACAGCCTCCAAGTATTTCAAGAACATTGCATTGTCCTCCTCTTCGTCGGAGTACCACCCGACGTCGTAGTCTTCTATAGGTCCCTCGAAAGGGACACGAGACCCTGATGCTGAAAAAAATCCGATACTCTGAGTATCTATCTGATTGAAAATCATTAGTAAACTTTTGAAACAAGTATTACGTACCTTTAGCGGTCGGCGATGGAGGCGGTGGCGGAGGAGGCGGTGGCGGTGGAGGCGGTGGCGGTGGAGGCGGTGGCGGAGGAGGCGGTGGCGGTGGAGGCGGTAGCTCCTTGGCGAGGTACTGCCACAATACCACCAGCACAGTTGCCAACATTGTAACTGACTGACTGCGTTACAGAACGCGAGAGCTTTATGGAAGGGAGAGGTCACATGACCTCAAGTCAATGTCGCCGGGGAGGTGCGAGTGTTTCATTCTAACTCAAACCATGGCCGAGTCTAGACCATTCCAGCCACACTCCCTGTTTGACCTCGCTAAAAAAACCGTGGTCAAGCAGTTCCGTAACGACTTCCGTGCCCTTATGAATTTAGAGGTACCACGGACGGTCATGGACGCTCTCATGGAGGAGCACGGTAAATATGACTGCCTCAGTGCTGAGTGTGTACTGTACACACCACTTGGAGGTTCACACTCTTACTGCGACCTAATGTGTGCCATCACGGGTCTGGCTATAGAACCTTACTTCCGGATGTATTTTGAAAGTCTACGCCCCAACGCCTCCATTATCCATTTGATAAGATACCGTATGACCCCCAACAGTTACCTTCTCGGTACGGAAAGAAACCTTGCGCTAGAGCCGGAAGTTTTGATCCATACGGAACATGTATATTACTTTTCGCTATCTAGCGATGATATTGAACATCTAGACAGGACATTACGCTGTAGGACTTGCAGAAGGTCTCTGCTCAAAAATGCGTGGAGAGGTAAATGCAACTGCCTCCGCTAAACCGTCTAAGCAACAAGGGATGGGACAGTATTTGATCACAGGGCGACAACCAGTTACTTCTGGACTGGTCCTCAAAATCAAATACTGTTTAACCTGGGCATCGAGCATGCTAGTGTTCGATGTGGGTGTTCCAAACCACACCACTTAGACGAATATAAATACCGGTATACAGATTATTTTTTCTTCATTTACAAAATGGACGCGATAGCGAAAGAACTGCACAAACCGGCTAGGCGTAATTACCCCAGACGCAGGGTTACGCTGAAAGGAATTAATGACCTGTATCAAGCCGACCTTGTAGAGATGATACCTTACTCGAGAGTAAACAGAGGTTACAAGTATATACTGACGATGCTAAACTGTTTCTCAAAATTTGCGTTTGCCGTTCCTATAAAGAACAAGACCGGCGCTGAAGTCGCGCATGCACTAGAACCTATACTGTCTAAACACAAGATGAAAAACTTTCAAACGGACCACGGTAAAGAATGGTACAACAGTCACGTTAAAAAACTTTTAAACAAACACAGCATTAACCATTACTCTACCCAATCACATTTGAAAAGTTCTATTGTGGAACGTCTAAACAGAACCCTGAAAGAAAAAATGTACGAGAGATTTACGGCACACGGTAGCTACGAGTGGTTAAGTATTTTACCAGACATAGTCAAGGAGTACAACAGTAGTGTGCACAGGACAATCGGTATGAAACCAAAAGATGTTAGACGAAAACACGTAAAACAGATTCTCGCCCGCATAAATAAACATAATAAAGTGGTTAAAACAAAAAATCCCAAATTCCGTGTAAGCGATCAGGTTAGAATTAGCAAATACAAAGGTGTATTTAAAAAAGGATATCTACCCAACTGGTCAAATGAAATATTTACAATATTTGCGATAAAACCTACAAAACCTGTAACGTATATATTACAAGACATAAGAGGTGATATTTTGCAAGGCGGTTTCTATGAACAGGAACTGATAAGAACCGCAACAGGAAATGCCTATCTCGTTGATAAAGTACTCCGGCGGAAAGGCTCCAAGGTCTTGGTGCGGTGGCGTGGTTTTGACGATACTCACAATAGCTGGGTAAACTCCAAAGATATTATTAAACCTAAAAAAAAGAAAGTAAATTATAAAACATGATGCAATACCGTGGAACCGTCATTACCAAAATGAAGCTCGTAAAGCAAGCCACGACGTTTAACGTCCACAACATGGACGAGTATATAGGTAGCGGTTTAAGTCGCAAAAACAAAAACGGTCCGCTTTTACCAGACTCGATAAGAGGTTTAATTGTAGGTCCTTCAAACTGTGGTAAAACAAACGTGTTATTCAATCTGATCACCGATCCGAACGGATTACGATTCGAGAATGTGTACGTATTTTCAAAGTCATTGTACCAACCAAAGTATCAATTACTGGCTAAAATGATACCGAAGGAAGTAGGGTATTTCGCGTACGACGATAGCTCCCTGGTCATTAAACCGGACGAGGCTAAGGAAAACTCTTTGATGATTTTTGACGATATAGCTTGCGAAAAGCACGGCAATATCCGCAGTTACTTTGCTATGGGGAGGCACAAGAACGTAGATACATTCTATCTCGGTCAAACCTACAGTCACGTACCGAAACAGCTGGTCAGAGACAATGCAAATTTCATAATACTCTTCAAACAGGATGATATGAATCTACACCACGCTTACAGTGATCACGTCAATACCGATATGAGATTTGAAAAATTCAAACAGTTGTGCAGTATGGCGTGGAAGGACAAACACGGTTTTATCGTCATTAGCAAGGACGATGACATTGATAAAGGGAGGTACCGAGTAGGTATAGACAGTTTTGTTCAAGATCTATAATGGTGAGGATCTACACTTATAACGACATCAGAGGGTTCTCGGACCAGAGACTCCACAAAGTCAACTCAAATCTGTGTACGTGGTACTACCCGGACAAGAAAAAATTTTGCGGTAATTACTGTAGCAGACGACCACCACACGGTTTCCTTTTCAATAGAAGGTGTTGGAGACACAAACGCCAAGGACAGTACAGTGCAACCATTCCTCCTGTAATTCTGTTAATGATTTCGTCCAGCGAACGGTTTTATAACCGCGATATCTGGATAGAATTTTTGAAAAAGAGCCAGGAGAAAGGTGTACCGTTTGAACTCGTTGTATACCACGAAGACATGTTAAAGTGTACTGTGCGGGAATCGCAGAACCTCTTGTCCCGATTCAGACCGTTTCCAGACCAATTCGGTAAGCTTGTACCGTTGAGAAACGCACACGGCGGTATATACTTTGCCCAAGTCTGTATAAAGATGTTGGAGTACGCTTGTAAAGTCCCACACACCTCACGTTGCATCATTCTCACGGAGCGAACTATACCTATTAGGAAACCCGTTACAATCTACAGACAAGCACTGGCCTCGAAATGCTACAGCGACATCAGCTATAACGTGGCGTACGGGCCGACCCCACGTGGACTACCGAGAGGCGAGAGAAACAAAGAGTTTGCGGCTGTAAATAATCTGTGCCAGAGCCTCTTTACTTCAGAATTTCTAAAGGTGGCCTTACCAACTGTCCCTATGTACTGTGAAATGTTCGGAATAAGTCTGATGGACGGAGTGTATAGTATTACAAACCGTGATCAGTTTGAGGCGTGGAGGAGATTTACAGGAGCCAATCCTTGTGAGTTCTGGCTACTCAACTCATACCTGATCCATATACACGGTAGGGTGAGGAACCCTATCGCTCGGTTAAAAGAGTACATGGATAAGACAGTAGAGAATGACAAGTACACGGTGGCTGAGATCCCGCAGTGGAGAGACGGATGGAAGAGAACGTTTGTATTTAGATCACGAGCGCAAGTGCAAATACCGAGATCAGTCTACTTCAGGAAACTGGGTACGGTAGCGTCACTTGGTGACATTATACACTACCTTAGAAAACACAAGAAACGCGCAATGTTTTTCAGACAAGTCGAACTACCGTAGTTTAAAAGTGTCAACTCAACACGGACACGGTCAGTGTGCAATATGGAGCCAAACAAGAAGAAGGTAAGATTTGACGACAGAGTGAAGGTTCATTTCGTTCCAAGATACGATGAGTGCAGAGGTATTGATGTATCACATGTTTTTGAGCAAATGAGGAAAGCGTATATAAATGTTAAACGGACAGATGGTGACATCATTGATAAAAATGGAGCGGAACGAGAAACAGCTTACAGCCGAGATATCAAAGTTGAGAACGGCCATCAGGCGAAAGTATAAGGAGTTTAAACAAGGGACTCTGTCTACCGAGATACGTCTGGAAAACCAGTACAAACCACTCCTGTCTGAACTGCGAAAGAAAACCAAGAATTCCGAAAATATAAAAATCGAACCTGAGGAAGAGCAGCAGGAGATAAAAGAGGAACTCTTCTCTCCCGCTGTAACATCATCTCCGAGAGTACCCGCTTACTTACAGGACGACGAAGTGCTGGAGACTAGTGATCCACCTTTACCCGAAGCAAGCGATATCCTTTCCACCGCTAAAGGACAACTAGAGGCTTCACAATGGGTGGAAAACACATTCCAAAATGCACTTACAGTCAAGTACATGAAGTCACTGATGAAGGACATTCCCAGTCAAAGAAAGATTGATTCCATATACGGACCACGCTATGATAACGGCACACTAATGATTGGAAACAAAGTGTTAAATTTCGATAGTAACGGCAGTATAGTCATAGATGATGTGTACTACAAACCTACGAAAGGTCTGTACGAATTGGTCTTTAAACGCGCACCGTTACATTACGATGAAACTGATTTGGTCACTTACAAGGATATATTGAACAGGACACACGCTCACAAAAGAGGTTACAATTATAAAAGTACCATAAACCGTAACAAATCGACAAAATACGAACTTGTCATTTCAAAACTATTTCCCAAAGCTTACTCGGGCAAAGGCTTCAAGGACATGTCAAACCCTGATCCCGTGTATTACGACGATCCGAATGAATTGTGTGAGAGATTAAAGGTTTTAATAGGTTCAGCTGAGGCGGGTAATACGGGTCATAAAAACGAAATTATAAACATCGTGGAAGAGTTGAGGGAGTTGAAACTCATCCGTGGTAGAGGAAATTCCAGGTATAGAGCATTGGTATAAAAAGTAAAGGATGTTCTCTTAGATTACAGTTTCAAAATGAGCGTGGACAAGTTTGGTCGCACCGGTGGCGAGACCGGTAAAAGAGGCCCTCCTGGGGTCGGGTTTCGCATAACGGTAGACGGTGATTACGATATCAAGGGCAAGCGGTTATGTAACGTGGCCGACGCCCAGCAGAGTCTAGACGCTATAAACCTGCAGACCTTGGACAAGAAATTAAATGGCACTAAAACAGATATGACCCGGTCTATGCTCAAGACACTCAAACTCGATGCCAGAAATAACAGAATACCTAACGTAGCTAACCCTACGAACGAAGCGGATGCCGTCAATTTGCGAACGCTAAATAAAAGAACATTAACGTTCGATACTGAGATAATAGACGCTAAAAAGAGAAGAATAATCAACCTGAGCGATGGTGAAGGATTAAACGATGCCGTCACTCTGTCACAACTACATACTCTTACACCTATGAAGAGTATTAGAGATTCTACCGTTACTTTCAATAATTTCAGACTCTGCAGCGTTGGATGGCCAGTCGAGCCTAAGGACGCTACGACTAAACGGTATGTAGATAGTCGTATACCCCAAATGGGCAAAGACGGGCATTGGAGTTTTGGACATAAGCGTCTGAGCGAGATTGAAGAGCCTCTATACGAGGGTGAAGCTGTTAATCTCAAATACTTTCAAAAACACGCCATGACCAGAGCGGTGCAAGATTGGAACGCGCAAACCGGTAAAATCACTAATCTGAGAGATCCTACCGACATGAGTGACGCGGTGACCGTGAATTACCTAGTGAGAGTACTGAGCGAAGTCTATTACGGTATGTACAAACTACTGGCTCCGACGCTGGACGCTATACACTTAACCGATAAAGACGAGTGGATCAGGTTCAACATTGTCAACCCATACTTTAGAGACCCGGTGAGCAGGGTGGTGAGATCGAGATATAAGTAGGTTGTTGACATTTTTACCGTCAGTTTACTTTAGAACCTGGCGAGATGCGGTTCTCGGTATTAATTCTGTGTGTAGCTCCTCTGATAGCTGCTAATAAAACTTTGTTGTACTTGGAGAAATACGGCTATCTCAACAGCAACGAAACATCGCTGACTAACAATATTAAGGACGCCATTACGAGGTTTCAGGAGACGTTCGGACTACAGGTGACCGGATATGAAAACGAGGAGACGCTGAAGCTGATGGACACACCCAGATGCGGTAACTCGGACGAAGGCATAGCCCCGTTTTCCGTGAACCCATTAGTTAAATGGAACTCAACTCGGGTCACGTGGAACATGATTGGCTCTGGCATCCAGTATGCCAACATCGTTGAGAGAGCGTTTTCCTTGTACTCCAAGCACTCTGCTCTCGAATTCCGTAGAAGTTACAGTAATCCCACTATAATGGTAGTGATTTCCCCTAAGAAACACGTGGCGTACTACCTTAAAAGCACTTGCAGTTACGATTTTGACGGTCCGGGCGGTGTTCTCGGCCACGCTTTTCTCCCTCGACCGTGGCTGAACCAATCGGATATACACCTTGATTTCGAAGAGGACTGGGACTTTACAATGAATATACCCGCACCGGAGAAGACTTCGTTCTTTACAGTGATGGTCCACGAAATAGGCCATGCTCTCGGTCTTCAGCATTCGTCTGTGTTACGATCCGTAATGTTTCCGTCCTATTACCAGCCATCGGGTATCAACAACTTGTACGAATTTGATTTGGACAGAGACGATCAGCTTGCAATTCAGGTTTTGTACGGACCGCCTGTCCCCTCCTCCTCCTCCTCCTCCACGTCCACTACAACATCCACTACAACATCCACTACTACTACGACAACAACAACATCAACTACCACTAGGCCTACCACGCCTACACCTACAGAATTGGACATTTGTAATTTACGGCACAAACTCAACACGTTCTTAGTAGTGAGAAACAGACTGTACGCGTTTTACGGTAAATACGTTTGGATACTCAGCCTGAACGAAGCCCATAGAACGCGTGAAGAGTTTACCAATCCTCTGATAATTACAGAGTGGTTGACGTTCTTACCGTCGAACTTTAATAATGTCTCAGCCGTGTACCAGAGACCGGACGGAGACGTAGTCATGATTGTGGACAGGACTTTATACGTTATAGATTACCCGTCACTTAGACTGTCCAATCAAAGACCCATTAGCAGAATCGTACATAACAGAATTAAGAAAGTCAATGCAGCGTTAAACAGTAATATGGGTAAGACCTACTTCTTTGTCGATGACAAGTTTGTCGTAGAGTTGAACGAATGCACCCTCACAGGCACCATGTTAGGGATGACCTCAAGCGTACTCCCAGGTGTTCCAGGATCTATAAAGGGTGGATTCAGGTATATAAACGGTCGTATTTACTTTATAACAGACAGTTACGTGCTGGAGTTTGACGAGTTTACCGGTACTGTCACGAAATCCGAGGCGGACATCTTCGACGTACTGCAGATTACTTGTGTGCGTGAATCGCTACTCAAACAGTTGTATAAAGTGATACGGTATATAAATGGCGAATCACAAGCGTAAATCAAACAGAGTGAAACGAGCTGTCAAGCGGGGCAGAGGTATAGTGACCAGCGCGCTGAGAAACGCACTGCCCGCTGTAGGCACCATAATAAATCGTGCTGTTGACGCTTTACCAGTTGAGTTACACCTCCCCGGCGGTTTTCGGTACTGTGGGCCAGGCACCAGGTTGTCTGAGAGACTTGCACGTGGCGATAAGGGTATTAATAAGTTGGACGAATTCTGTAGAATCCACGATATAGCGTACTCGAAATATACGGATTTGGAACACCGGCGAGAGGCCGACAAAGAATTGGCCAGAAGAGCTTGGCAAAGGGTGAAATCAGGAGACGCTAGTGTAGGAGAAAAGGCTGCGGCCTTAGCAGTGACTGCGGCCATGAAAGCTAAAACAGCGTTTGGGGGTGGGAGAAAGAAAAAAACAAAGACAAAGCGAGGGAGGGGTAAGTCAAAAGGGCGAGGTCTCTACCTGAAACCTTACCCAAAGAGGGGAGGTGGTGGTGGGGTGAGGAAAAGGAAGAGGTGTTGTAAAAAAAAAAACAACAATCTCGATACCGATAAAACCTCTAACAAACCACGAATTGATCCGTTACGCGAGGTTACTCGATATTCCGAACTTTCGAGGTGTATACATGAGGGACACACTGCCCAAGACCCCGCGGCTGTACGAGTCGGCCATAGTAAATCTGGACAGTTCACGAGGTGAAGGAACGCACTGGGTCTGTTATAAGAAACTAGGAAATAGAGTGTACTACTTTGACAGTTTTGGTAATCTGAGACCGCCGGTAGAACTCGTATCTTACTTTGGGTCCGGTGTCAGTGTACAGTATAACTATGAGCGTAAACAGTCTGATGACTCAGTAGTCTGCGGACACTTGTGTTTGAAGTTTCTAGCAAATAATGTTTTCACTTAGCGGTGTGGCCCCGCACGTATCTTGTGAGGTCTTTCCACCAATGGATTTGAGCGATGGGGAGTACGAAATCGGCCTAATTGACCTGTCCACGTACTATACAATTCCGAACATTGAAAAGGGTGTAAATGACAAGTTTCACTACGGAAACGGTAAAGAGATAGTAATAGATGAAGGGTCGTACGAAATTGAAAACATCGAAGAATATATCAAGTCGCACATTGACGGAGGCGTGACGTTCAGTCTTAAGGCAAACAATAACACTCTAAGGTCCGAAGTATCGTGCAGTGAAGCGATACATTTCGAAATATCGGGATCCCTAGCTCCTGTACTAGGTTTCACCGCGAAAATGCTCGAGCCTAATAGAGTCCACATGTCCGACCTCCCCGTCAGTATTATGACGGTAAACACGATACGTGTTGAGTGTAATATCGCCCGAGGATCCTTTCAAAACGGTGTAGAAGGACACGTGCTGCATGAGTTTTACCCTGAAGTCGCTCCAGGGTATAAAATAGTCGAGAAACCGAGCACAGTCATCTATTTACCTGTGAACGTCCGTAGGGTGAACAATATAGCTGTCTCTCTCAAAGACCAGACCGGTGAATTGATAAACTTTAGAAACGAACCGTTATCGTTACGTATACACATAAGGAAACGGCAATGGGCCTAGTATTTAGAGAAGTGCCGTACACCGTTCCCCTCATTCGATCACAAAAGACCGCGGTGTTAACACCTAAGAACATCAAGTTTATTAGATCGCTGGGTTTTAAGTATGGCTCTGCTATCGATAGAATCGGCCGTCGAGTACGATGAGGCGATAACCGGTTGGGAGTTTCACTCTCACAAACCGTACGCCTCGTCAACTCTAAAGAATAACGACGAAATCAGGATTCCAATCAGTCAACAGGATATAATTACAGCACCGTTCGAAAGCAGTTTACACATCAGCGGAAAAGTGCGTGCCAAGAAGGCGGATGGGGCCGCGGCCAGTGTTACATTAATAAACAACGCTATTGCATTTTTATTCGACGATATAAGGTACGAGATCGGCGGTATAGAGGTTGACAGGGTGAAAAATGTAGGTATTACAAGTACAATAAAAGGACTGATTTCCATCAGGAAAGAGGAGGAGGCTGGTCTCTTGAATGCATGTTGGCTAGGTCCGGGTGAAACCGGTCAGGCCAGTGAATTTACATATTCAGTGCCTCTAAAACTGTTGCTGGGTTTTGCCGAGGATTATAAAAAGATCGTGGTCAATGTCAGACAGGAACTGATTATCTTGAGGTCGGCTACCGACATTAACGCGGTCAAAAGCACGGATGCGGTTAACCTCGACTTTGAAATAACCTCGCTCTACTGGCGTGTTCCACACATTACTGTATCCGACAGTTACAAATTGAAATTATTTCGTGTTATTGAGAAAGATACTCTGATTCACCTGCCGTTTCGGTCCTGGGAAATTCACGAATACCCCTCTTTACCACAAACGACTCGTCAGAGTTGGACGATAAAAACGAGTTCTCAAATTGAGAAACCCCGCTACGTTGTTTTGGCATTTCAGACAGGAAGAAAAAATGATCTGAAAAAGGATGCGTCTTCTTTTGACCGTTGCGACCTGACAAATGTAAGACTGTATTTGAATTCGCAATATTATCCTTACGACAATGTCCACGGTGACTTGTGCATTTTTTACGAGATGTTTACAAGATTCCAAAGCTCGTACTATCAGAAACCGGGAGCGCCTACCGTTGATTTTGAAAAATTCAAGTCCCACGCACCACTCTATGTGATTGATTGTTCTAAACAGAACGATTCGATCAAGTCGGGACCAGTAGACGTGAGATTGGAATTTGAGGCGAAAAATAATTTTCCGGCAAACACGACGGCATACTGTCTCCTCTTGCATGACTCCCACATGGCGTACACCCTGCTTACCGGTAACGTAAAACGTATGATGTAATAGTGGTGGTGGTGGTGGTGGTGTTGGTGGTGGGGATCGTTAGGTATAAATTGAGCGACTCCTACGCCGATGTACATTACCTACCCAGTGTTGAACACTCTCGCAACGATGGCGCGGTTATACATTCGCGGTTATAAGGAAGAAGAAGAGAGGAAAATATTGGGACACCTCGACTGTACTAATTTTACATCCTATACCGACTTTTACGATGTTAAGGACTTTACCAAAATTGAACTTCGTTTTGAGGTAAACGATGAGCCCGAGGCCTACGACACGGATGATGAGAATAGTCCTATTAAACAGGCTCTAAATAGGTATAGGCAGGGTATAAAAGCCGGAGTGTACACTTCCTTGTGGAAGCACGGCAAGATGAAGATATGTAAATACCTCGACTGTGCTAATTTCACACCTAATAGCGCGTTGTATGATGTGACGGGTTTTGACAGAATTAGGGTTAGATTTTGCAGAGAGGATGATGTGAAGCTGAATGGGTATAAAAAGGGTATAAAAGCCGGAGTATACGCTAGCTTGTTCAAGGACAGAAAATTTAAAGGGTGTAGATCCATTGACTGTGCTAATTTAACATCCCATGGCGACGTCTGGGATGTGAGGGATTGTGACACAATTTATGTCTCTTTTTTGATAGATCCTCTCACATACGAACGGGAGGAGGAGGAGGTGGAGGGGGAAGCACCACCTGCTAAAAAATCTCATTGGTCAAAATAAGCGCGTCTCTGATTGGTCTAAATTCGGAGGATTAAAGTATATAAGGGGTACTGTGGAAGGTACGGTCATACAAGACCGAGACCGAGACCATGGAGGACCCATCAACGGCTATGGACCTGGAGCCTACGAGGATCCCAAGACGCAAGGAGCCTATAAACTCGTTAACGGGAATTTTTCTTAAGTCTGTTTACTTTATTGATTGTGATCTTTCAAAGTGTGTGATTGTGGGTTTTGTTAAAAACCGGGGTGACTCTCTCGGAATACTGTTTAAGGGTAAAAAGGGTTGCGTTTATTGGTCATTCGATGTGTTTAACGAGTTTTCACAACACTTCAATTCCGTAACCCTGGCTCTGGAGAATAAAACCAAATTTTATATTAAATCAGACACGGAGGAGGAGGATATCAAGGTCACAAATGTTTTCGGCCGTATGCACGTGTTTCTCTTTGACGGGGAGCATACTTTAACTCTTAACAAGCACGAGTGGGATCAGTTCACTGCCAACATCCCACTGATGCACATCGTATTGAGAGATCTGTTCTTGATTGAGGAGCCTGTTAAAACCGCAATTGAAAACAGTGACAGTGACCTCCTCCCTAGTCACATAGCTCACAGGCTGTCTCTCGAAATTGAACTTTTCAAACGGTGGCCAAATGGAGGCGATAGTTGAGTTTCACGCTTTTAAAGATAATGACAATCGATTTATTGTAAAAGAGTTTGTAATAATCAGTCATCTCTTTCGTGCACACATCGTATTCAAGCCTCCATACGATAAAGCGGAGTTAAATTCTAAAATGGCCAGAACCGTTCGGTGGCTGGAGCGCCACTTTCACAACATCAAGTGGGAGGAGGGTGGTATAGAGTACGATGAGGAGCTGATACGCGCTCTTTGTAAACCCTTTGCTACTGTATATACTAAAGGACTTAGAAAAGGTCAACTTTCTGTCCAGCTTTCATAATAACGTAGTTGATAGAAATGTAGTTGAAAGTCAGGAAGCAATCGTTTCCGATACTCACTGTATTCTGCCTCAACATAATAGTGGCTTCACTTATGCTTGTGCTTTGAAAAAAGCTCTAGAGCGGGGTGGGGTGAGTGAGTGGTAAGCTCCTAAGGCAGGCCTAAACTCTGTAAGTCCTGGGGCTTTCAACTGCTCTTACGGCAGGCCTAAACTCCGTAAGACCGGGAGCAGTTGTGTGTGTGTGTATGTGTGTGACAGATACCTCTATGGCAGGCCTAAACTCCGTAAGTCCAGGGGTATGTACCTCGCTCTAGATGCTGTAAAATAAATAAAAATAAAAAATAAAAAAAAGTCTTTGCGAGTGTTTTACGAGTTACATTGAAAGGCTTCTCCGAGTAAAGTTACTTGTTACACTCGCGAGGATAAAAAAAAATAAAAAATAAAGTATAAAATAAAACGTATCTCACCGAGAGACAGGGTTTCGGCATTGAGTTGAGAAGTCCTGTCATTGGTGAGGTACAAAAAAAATATGTTGGGAGGTAGCAAATTTGTCATGGAATGGCTACCACCTGTGATGAGCGATGGTTGGGGCTCATCACCCGAGAGGTTAGGCCTACTGGGGATGCTCTCGGTTAACAAAAAGAACGCGCCTAAGACCTGACCTCATGGGTGGTGTGGAACGAAGGTCACCTTGTACCAGCACATGTGACAGGATGCGGTCCGGCTGCATATAAGCAGAGGACGCGTGTGTATCCTGCACTTTCCTATCATGTCCGACTGTGAACGTTTAGCCATAGTCTGCTTCCTCATGGCCACCACCATGTTCGTGGTCATGCTGGGAGTACTGTGTTGTGCCCCTAGAGCCAGGATCGGGAACACTACAGTGTTGCTGTTGATTCTCGCACTCCTGAGTGTGGTATCAGCCGGCAGTGAAGACGTAAGTCATGCAATAATTTCATGTAAATGTTATACTGTTTTACTGATGTATTTAGTAATGTTCGATTAATGTTTAGGAACAACCCTCGACGGCGTCTACAAACGGTTGGACAGGGAACGATGATGGAGCCATAGACTTGGTACGTTTATATTCAACACCGTTATGCCTACACTTTAATGAAATCTATTACTGATACAGAATTATTTGCAGGCTCGACCATCGACATCGCGTGGAGGTTGGTCGGTGAGCGGGTGGTCTCGCAGAGGTCAGGAAGTGAGTGTTTGTTTCGTGTTTGTTTTCTGTTGTTGTTGTTGTTGTTGTTGTCTAGCACATGTATCGCATAACTTATAAATATTGTTTTAGGACCCCGCCAGACCCCGCAGTGAGCCGGTACCCATTCCCACTACGGTACGTAAAATAGTACTAATGTTGTTTTTTTTTCGTCATATGACAGGTTTTTTCAATTTTTATATCCTCTGTATTATTTGCAGACGGCGCGACCTATCTGCGTGATAGAGGATGTCTTTTCGTTGGCTCCTCACCGTTTCAGGCCTATTGTGAGTTTTACTGTGATATTTTACGTGTTACACTTTACGTATGTACTACCTTAAGGAATTTATGACTAACGGGTTTGTTTGTTTGTAAAAGAGACGTGTGGAGGACTACATGGAGTTCTGTGACGAGGATCTTGGGCAGGTAATAACCATTCTCTCATCTATGTACCGATATTGAACGGTTAGCGGCGTACACTGATGATTCTCCTCGTGTTTTACAGATGTTTGCAGAGTCCGACCTTGTCGAGGCTCTTGACCGGGCGGAGAGTCAAGAGCACGATAGGGAGATCACGGAACTGCTGGATCGCCTGAACGAGCCGCAGGAGGTCTGGGATGAAACTAGTCTGGATCAAAGGGTTAGTTCCATCAATTGAAAGTACAATTTACGGATGTGTGATAAATAGCATATCTGAGGGTGTATGTATATGTACAGATCAGCTCACTGCAGCCTGCATTGCTGTCTCAATCACAGTCTGCAGCTGTTCAGAGGACAGGCGTTTGGGGATGGTCACTGCCTGCGGGCAGTGACGATAACAGCTATGACACCTCTCAGAGGCGCCGTTCCGTAGACGCCTCTGTCGCACCGTCACCCACTCCTCCGACTCGCCCGCCCTCCCCGGTACCACCCCATGATGGTCTCTCAGGCCTCTCACCGACCGGCGGATCGTCAACGGAGTCCGCCTCTACGTTCCTATCGTCGCCAGAGTACGCCCCCTCAATACCTCCGTCACCGGAGCTCCCACAAATTCGGCCTACGGTACGCGATATTGAATTACTTGAATTGTACATTATGACTTGTTTACAAGTGATGTAATCTTTCTTCTTCTTCTGTTTTAGCCCAGGGTCGTGGAAGTGGCGAATCCCTCTGTCGCACCGTCACCCACTCCTCCGACTCGCCCGCCCTCCCCGGTACCATTCCATGATGGCCTCTCAGGCCTCTCACCGGCCGGCGGATCGTCAACGGAGTCTGGCTCTACGCTCCTATCGTCGTCAGAGTACGCCCCCTCAATACCTCCGTCACCGGAGCTCCCACAAATTCGGCCTACGGTACGCGGTATTGAATTACTCGAATTGTACATTATGACTTGTTTACAAGTGATGTAATCTTTCTTCTTCTTCTTCTGTTTTAGCCCAGGGTCAGTGATTGGGAGGCGCGGGAATGTATTGCGGCCCTCCACAGTATCCGAGTACTGATGCGGGAGCTGCAATGGACGGCCAGTCGCATCCTTCTAGATACCGACCATAGGCGACAGATCAGACTCGCCCCGCAAACTTGGCGGGAGCTTCGTGAGGACTTGGAGAATTTCCTACGATCCGTTGGGGAAAGAATGGAGGATGCCAGGCGTAATAACACCACTCCTCCACCCCCGGACGCCGAGGAGACACCTCTGTCACAGCCGCGTAAAGTTGAGTGTCCTGTGTGTATGGTGAATCTTCCCACGGTTGCTCTTCGGCTGTGCGGTCATACTCTCTGTCGGACCTGTGCCGACAGAGTACACACATGTCCCACGTGCCGAGCGTTAATCGTGGGGAGGTTCAACATATACCTCCCGAGGTAACTCCAGCTCTAACTTCAATTGGTTTCAAAATTCACTTTCCATTTTAAATTCTTCAATTGGTTTCAAAAATTCACTTTCCAAGGGACGGGGCATTATCGGGTCGTGGAGTGACAACCAGTTTCAGACTGGACAGACTCCTATACCTCGGTAATGCTTAACCTGGGTACTGTGTTCCATACACAGTACGAGTGTTCCGCAACCACACTCAGATAACGTCTTACTTAATTTTTATCTATATTATTATTATATATAAATAATTATTTTGTAGTGTGAGGGGAACCCTAGGGAATTTTTCCCGTCAGCGCGCGCCACGGGCACCGCCATCTAAGAAAGTGAGGTTATGTTTACGTGGGCGCGGCCATAATGGTTTTTTTTTTTTTTTTTTTTTTTTTTTGATCACGTGATACATGGGCGCAGCCATGTTGGAATTCCCTCCGTCCCTCGTTTCTCCCTCACCGGACCCAACAAATCACCGATTTTACCGAAAAACAACAATTTTGACACCCAAAATCACCGATTTTACCGAAAAACAACAATTTTGACACCCAAAATCACCCCAAAACACTAGGATAAGAGTGTGAGGAGGGAATTTCTCCCGCGCATGAGGGAATTTCTCCCGCACATGTGGGAATTTCTCCCGCAGGGGGCAGAGCTTAGCCGCCATCTTGGATCAC
The DNA here is from genome assembly GCF_021130785.1 of Homalodisca vitripennis. Taxonomy (NCBI): domain Eukaryota; kingdom Metazoa; phylum Arthropoda; class Insecta; order Hemiptera; family Cicadellidae; genus Homalodisca; species Homalodisca vitripennis. The sequence continues at coordinate 37,141,257 of NC_060207.1, forward strand.
GTGACCCCCTCTCGACCAATCAGAGCCCTGTCCGCAAAGGGCGCAAGGTCTACTTTGGTAATTGCAATTAGGTCAGCCGATTAATTTGGTTTAAAACCAAACCAAATCATTGTCTGTATAGCTGAGCAATGATATCATTAAAAGGACCTCGTCCTGTCTATATTATAGATAGTACAACATAATATAGGTTAGTATCTAGAGATTGAAAAAAATTACTCTATCTATACTATGTCTTCTATAAAAATCTAATGGTATCTGTGTGCGAGTGAATTTGTTACTCATTCACGTAAAAACTACTCAACCTGTTGTATAGAAATTTTACATGCACATTCCGAAAGTCCCCGGTTAACAAATAGGGCTATTTATATTTTGAAAATGCCTCTGAGAAAATGTCCCCGGTCTCGAAAACTCCCTTCAAAATCCATTATCCATTATATTTATAGTCTTGGATTTAATAGTAGATAGTAAATGTGTTTTTACAAACCCATCGAATTAAAAAATAAAAAGTTGAATGACTTGACTTATACACGTATAAGCAGGTGATTGTAAATGTTTGTTGTTATTCATCAGTCAAAGTCACTTACAATTTAGAAATATATCATTTTATATGCAAAAGCTTTCTTTGTCTTGCTTTTACCGGGATAATACTAAACTATAGTAAAATGCCATATTTATTATATCATAAGTGTGTTAACTCAGAAGATAAGGACTTCTACTTTGGTCTCCCTTTTGACTTAGGGTTTCTACACACGCGTAAAGTAGCACAATTGTTACTGAAGTAGTTGGAGCTATTCGGTAAAATAACATGAAATATTGATGAGAAGTTTGTTAAATGTCAGAGGTACTTATAAAAACCAGTTTAACTATAGGACTTAAGGGCCCCATCTTTAATGTAAAATGGATCAAGAGATTAGAATATCTTTTAGTAACTATCACTTACATCAGGATTGTTTGGAATGCCATTTAAAAAGATATCATGCTGTCCTAGTTTATCAAAATCAAATTGCTTGCATACCCACGGGCAACTGCTAATACTTGATAAACTTTTTCTAAAATAAAGATGTATTAGTATAATAATATAACATAAAATATAGAAAATATATATTTAAATAAATGCAATTCATATAAGTGTTAACCGATTAAATAATTGACTCGGAATCAGCAATGCCCAGGCGTCATCTTATCTTTCAATCTATGCAGTTTTTTACATCAGTTAATTGTTTCTGAAACTTAATTGTTGAAATTCGTACGGCATATCTTCATTTTTGGGAAATGCAAATTTATTGTTTGGGATTTAATTGTTTTGGTTTCTTACATGCTCAATTTGATAATGTATATTTTTATTCAACATATATCCTGCTGGTAATAAAAATATTGTATATGTTGAAAATAATTTCACATAGTGTAATGATTTTAATTCTTTATATTTTTGTAATAAACTATATTTTTGGTGATAGAGAAATCATGTTGTAATGGTATGATGAAACAAAAAATAAACATCAATGAATCATTTTGATTACTGTGTAAATAAGTTTGATATTTTACAACCTACCGTCGTTAAGCGTCGCGTTGATGGGGGAACAAAGCCTTAGAGTGTAGACAGCTAGCAGCCAATGGCGGCTGAGGACCGTGGGGAAATGGCGTGGAAACACGATTTTACTTTCACCTCATTTATTGGCTCTCAGCCTTTTATATTAGCCTAGCTCTTTAAGATTTCTGTTAATTTGCTGTGGAATTACAACAGTTCATTGCCTTTTAAGTCCGTTGGTATGAAACATCAGTGAATACCTCCACTTGTAAATTCATATGTATTAATATGTAAAATAATGAAAAACCGTCAAAACCTTATCAAATATGTACACACATTGAACGAAAATTATATAAAAAATACTATTAAGCTCCTAAGGTAATGCAGTACATATCCCCAAGATATAACACAAACATTTTCTCTCTACATTCCATACTTAATATATTGCACAACAAAGTTGCACATAGAGAAAGATTCTTTGCTTAAAATTATAATGGAACATCGGTGGTTGACTTGAAACGACGGCATGATTTCGTAATGTACTATTTTTACCACATTACGATGGCACATTTCCGAAATCCTACTGTCCTAAAAGTAAAAAATTATTTTAATTTCCACAGATTAAGTTGCTAATCACTCAAAATATAAATATGAAATGTAACTCAGTCCTAAGGAAGGTATATTTTATATGTAGATGTATCTAAAAGTATCAAATTATAAGTTGCATCATTACTTTTTAAGTTTAACTTGTACAACACTAATGGTTAATAATATAATAATAGTTGTAATGTACGTGTAATCATAAAATGATAATTTGGTTGGTATCGCTTACGTAACCTATTTATATGTAGACACTCTATTGTAGACTTATAGAAATGTGGACTTGTTTTGGATGCAACCAATTAGAAATTAAATGTTCTCTTTCGATCTTAGTATTTAACTGTCTGAAATGTTACAAATTTGGAAAACGTGCGAGATACATGTGAAAATAGGTAGTTATACAAGGTTATTTTTATATTTTTTAAGTCTAGAACGAATGGAGTAGATTTTTGTTTAGGTAAAAAGGACGATAACATATACCACCTTTTCAGTGTGAGGTGCGCGCGAGTATATCAGCTTATCGTCTTTTATTCATACAAACAAATGTGGCCAACATAAATCAGAATTATCCATATAACACACGATGTACTGAAACGGCAGATTCGCTCTCCAACAATATATGTTCTATTTGTAATATTTTAAAATAATTGTATTAAAATTAGTATGGCAAGGGTGCATTCAACGAGGGCTTCAAAACAACATCCTCACACTTCTATCTCAATTAAAAACCTGTAAATAAAAGCGAATATCAATCTTTTTAATTTTTTATCAAATTTAGAAGGTATATTAACTATAAGGTTCTATAAACTCATAACAATAAACTTTATTAAAATCTAAGTATGTATGGAAAACATTAGATAGTATCTGACATTCATCTTTATATCCGTTCCAAACTCTAAATTTGAGGGAGTGTACTTAGAGTGTAGCTTTCAACTTATTTCTTATGGGCGGGAATTCTTTTGGATTAGGTAGGTGTTGATGCTGAGCAAAAACTCCTACTCATACTCAATGTTTAATGTTTGAATTATTTTAGTACCAAGACAAGAAATCAATCTACTAGACTTGATCACTGAGACATGGGTAAATAGTTGACCATAATTTACTTGAATTTTACAGTGGATTGAATGTTAATAATTATTTATTGAGTTGTGTCCTGGATAATTTTGAAATTTAAAGTGTTATAAATAGTCTGGAAGAAAATTGAATACTCCTTGCCAGTGAGCGGCTGTGATCTTGAAACATCAGACTGAGATGTTATAATACCTTTTAAGGTTAACTTATACCATGTTATTGCCATTATAACTCATTACCGGCTGCCATGTTTTTTTCTTTTGCAGCCTACTACCTGGAAGCCTAGCTTGTAATTTCTGTATATAAAAGGCAAAGCCCTCACTAACTACTCACTCATTCCTATTATACAACTTCCTGATATCTTAGAAAGTTTAAATTTGGCACACTTATGCCTCATGATTTAAATAGAAAAACTAAAGCATTATCATAGGGACAAAATAGTCTTGGGGTTGAAAAGGAGTTTACCATGTTCTAGTAAGATGACATTTGACATATGTGAATCTTATACTCCATCCCAATGGGGCTCCAATCCCAAAATAACTATATATTTATTTTTCAACTTCTCGCTTTTCTACAACTATGAAGTGTGACATAATGTACAGTATATTATGTTCTCAATAGACGATAAAAGATTCTTTATGAAGGTAAAAATCCATAAGGGTTTAAATGGGGTTCCAACCGCTAGAAGAACTATATTTCTGGTTTTTTTTTTATCTCCGAGATGGCAAAGAACGATACATTTTGAACTACACGTGTATTATGCTCTCAACAGCCATAGATTTTCGAGATCTATCATCCATAGGGGCTGAAATGAGGTTGTGACCACCATAAGAACTTAACTATTGTTTTTCTAAACTCCCGTTGCCCTAGAAAATTCAAATTTAACACACGTGTATTATGCCCTCAACAGACTACCGGCACCACAAACACCTTAGACCAGAAGTAGATTAAAAAGGCCTGAAGTAGTCGCTTTTTATCGGAAGTAGTCTTTCCAGACCAACGTATGTATATTTTTTCTTGATTAGGCCAAAAATGCTAACGAAACTAGGGTATCGGCAATAACTTAGACCGAAAAACCCCCAGGGCCAAAACTAAATTGGCCAAATAATAATTGATTAAAGTAGTATCCTCAGACCGAATATGTTATTGTCGTGTAAACAAGACAAACTTTACTATGGTGTGTAATACACCTCATTAGAACTAGAAATGCTACTACACGCATTAAACATGAAATAAGAGCCCGTGGTAAATATGGTGTAACTTTTCAACGTCTTAACAATGAACTCTGTGATTAGTATGTACTTATACATGTGTATTTCCTATTCTAAATTATCATAGGGCTCCATCATATTACAAGTTGCAATGTTCTAAATAAGATGATAATTTAGTAACTGGCCACTTTCTTGTGCAGCCATTACTTCTTCCTTTGGTTATTGCTGAGAATCGACAATAGTTTCGACCCTTTCTCAGCACAGACTCTTTCATTGATCCCATAGGGACCCGCTCTTTTTAATTACAACTCTGACATTATTTCTAGTAAAGGTTCTAATTAGCTTGATCACTTACACTATATAGATCTGTTTGGATGTCTACGAGATCAGGCATGTGTTAATTTTAGGGATACTCAATCGGTGGAAGGATTAAAATTTCTTTAAGGACCTCCATATCATTATATTGGCTATCTATAACTGTGCCAAGTGATAAAATGGTCCTTGGGAAACGCGGTGGTAAGCCAAACTCTGGCTTAAACATCCACCTCTACCTACGTTACCTCTAATCACGACGGTAGGAAAATATCTACGACCAAAATTACCGAAGTTGCCAGCCTCCATCGTCCTAGTTCGCAGAAAGAGGCGTAGTTAAGCAAGATCTAACTGTATCTAGGTCGTGAGAATAGACCCTGTGGGAAAAGTTTCACAATAAATTTTAGGGAGAAAAGGTAGAATCCTAAACCTGCTTGCAGGCACTGCATGGATGTCAGATACTTGAGATTGAGAAAGACGTGGACATAATATAGTTTGTTGTGTATTTCTATGTAGTCAGCTTACCTGCTCTGACAACTACCTTATCAACTATATGGAGGATGTTGAGTACATGTGGCTGACCGTTAGGTAGGTTGGGCTATAAACCACATTGTTTTGTTCCTAGATTTTTGACGTATATATTAAAATTGTTTTTCAAAAAAATGCATTTATTTATTACCGATTTTGCTTACATAAAGTTTTTATAGCACATTTTAACAGCTGCATTTAGTAGAGATTGTCAAAAACTGTTTAAACCACACTAACAAAAATCAAGCTCTCTTTGTTAAATACACAAAGTGGAAACACGGCACACAAGACTGGTTGTATCGTAGTTCAGTAATATTCATACGTGTGTTGCTATTCATGTAATAATCGGAGTAGAGCGAACCCACGATGGTTGACCTACTCTGTTGTTTTACCTGTATATAATCTCAGTTTAAACTTGTAGGGCTACTTCAAGGACACTTAATTGGCAAAATTATGCACTAGTAGCAAAAACATGAACATGAATATACTACTATTTTGTTTAAAACTAAGTAAAAATATTATAACTAGTGCGATTGGGACAAGATAATTTTTTACCGAAATATATAATCTAGTTGTTCGAAAGTTTATAAGTAAGAAATCAATTAAAATAATCGTACATTTTGTGTTTTTTTAAGATTAGTACTTCAGCTAATCTACAAGTGTTAAAGATAGGAGTACGTTACACCACGTGCCGTGTAATATGCTTCACTTGACTTGCATGAAAAATGTCAACTCGATAGCTCTTTTTTTAAGATTGAGATATTCTGCTAACAGAAATTTTTACATCTCTCTTGTAGGCAAGTGAGAAATTGCGCCAAAGTTACCTTCAATGACCGTCAGCCAAATTCTATCTATGGATATGGATCATCATAGCATTCATTCTCGTATGTGTAGAAATGAAATTTCATGTCATCGTGGTTACCCTTACACAAATATAAAAATATTCGTTAACGCTGACTAAAATTCCATGGAGTGACATGCACTCAGTCGTAGGACCCATTTATTTATATACAAAAATAAAGTTTCATGCACATTTTAAACTCTACAGATAAATTCTTTCTCGAGATATCGGGTGGTTAAGCTAAAAGTGTTACAAAATCATGTGATACGACTAAACATGTCATACGACTGTTCTCAGTTTCCTTCAAATGTATTGATTCTGCGATTTTCTCGTTGGCATCATGGTTACCCATAAAAAATGTAATAATATTCGTTAACGCTTAGCCTAATCCAATGAAGTGACATACACTGCCATCAATGTTACTTAGAAATGAAGCTTATTGGAAAAATTTGAAGTCTATAGGTAATTTATTTTTCTATATACTGTGCGAACATAAAGATAAACAAAAATGAAGTTTTTCAAGTGCTTAAACTATTATTTGCATTATTTGTTAACGCTCAGCCAATATAATGAGCTAACGAATTACTATAGACAATAAATGTCAAGAATCATTTTAATAGAGGAAAACAGCATACAGCTCATTATGGCCTCTATGGTTTATACGTAAATAGATCATAGAACAAAGCAAACAAATACGCGCTAATAACACTCAGACCAGCGTTGTCTTTGAAGCAATTGAATTGGTCCATCCAATTTTCCATTGTTAGTTGTGTTTGACATATTGATTAACTCAAATATCACTACAACTGAATATAGCAATGTTACAATATTAAAAAAATATACCTAGCATACTACCCTATGGCATTGTACATTCTGGATACAAACACAGTGTAAAACATAAAAACCACTTGTAAAATTACAAATTACTTATATACAAGTTTTTTCAAGAGTCTCAATAAAAAGAAAAAATGGAAAATTACATTCTGTATGAAGTAACCCGTCACCTGAAAATCTGGGACTGGCCTGGGCCTTTTCCCGGCACTCTCAGCCGCCCGCAGCTGATTCCTTAAGGACTCATCTACTAGCTTCCCCACTAGGTACACTAATATATACTTTATATATATATATATATATATATATACATCCCCATCCATTTGTTAATACTAAATTTTCACAAAAATTAAACTAATTGTAAATGAATTTCTACAGTTAAAAAAGGTGTAGTGTGATTAAGCGGACAACTCAACGTTTATTGTTGTACTTGCAGTGTCTGTAGGTTACTTTATTTCTATTTATAGCTTTCCGATCCAAAATTGACTGAAATAACATATGAACGTAGGAGCTTGATGGTAAGGCTACTCTGCACTTGGACTAATAATGTTTGATAGTAAAATTATCATAAAATTCCCAAATAAGAAACATTTGATTTGATTGAGGGATACTTCGCGTTTATTATAATTATCAGAACGTTAATTCTCCGTGATATAACCTCAATCGACAGGGTAGCGATTTACTAAATCTGCTCTCAGTACACAATGATCTTCTAGTTCTCGGTGTATGTATTTGTACTATAAAATATTTTGGGATTGTTCTAGAAATTCTTCGAGCATTTCTCTGTTCGTCCGTTTAAGCGAGAACTATATATAGAAAGGACGTAAAGATTTGGAGCTTTCTCTCTCTCTCTCTCTCTCTCTCCCTCTCTCTCTCTCTCTCTCTCTCTCTCCCTCTCTCTCTCTCTCTCTCTCTCTCTCTCTCTATATATATATATATATATATATAACTTTTTTCCAATAAATATTGAATCACAAAACGTAATTGCTCCGCCGGGACTCAAACCCGGATCTCTCACTTGCCGGGTGAATGTGCTACCATTACACCACAGAGCCCTTACTTTTTACGATTCAATTATATTGTATATATATATTGTATATATATATATATATATGTTTTGGTTCAAGGAAGAACTCTTTGATTTTGTAATCAAAAGGTCAAAATACAATTCAGACATTTGTACATAACGATAAAAATATTTAATACACATATTTTAATAACCATATTCAGTGTATACGTAATACATTTTATCTTGAAACTTGTATTGGTTTGGTAGGACTTTCGTAAAGTTCTGTTTGATCATTTAATAATTTCTGCTATCGGTTCATTTTTACTATTACCCTTACGGTTTGTTAACTTTTGTGCAAAAAGCAATGCTAGAGGATTATAAAACTGCTGAAAGAATGTAACAAACTTGAATTCAGAAAACAAAAGTCCTTTAAAACGAAGAGTTTAAGCACAGAGTATCGTTCCTGACAGATTAGCAAACTAACAAGGAACTAAGAATGGAAATGGTGCAGGCGCCACTACTTTTACATACCATATCGCGCGGATATCGGATGTAACCCGGAAAGAATATTTGTATTGTAAAACGCCATAAGGAAATTACAAACTATATAACTATGATAATATTTTTGCGTATGTTCTCATATAATTGATTATATGTACTGTAATATACCGGCAATAAACCTTAATTAATCTGTTATATTGTTATTTTCATGATTAAAATCATAATAGAATATCCGTTGTGAATGTATAATTACGAGTTAATTTAATGTTATTTATACTGATCAATTAATGTTTTGATTAAACATGAGGAAATAGAGCTAAACAAATTAATACAGAAGCACATAGAGAATCATGAGATCATAAATAGAAACGAAGATGATGATAATGGCAGGCAATCGCGTACTTATAGTAGTATAAGTTATAAGAAAATGCGACTCAATTTCCAAATATATATTATTAAGGAACAGGACTAGATTGAACATTACTAAGGGCTATGGTATGACAAAGAAGCTAGAGAAATGCGAAGACCTGTAGTGGACAATATAGGACTTGGCAATATACTCGTAGAATTGGAAGAAATGAAGGGGTACTAAAAAACCGATAGACTTTTAATAATCACAGAAAACACAGAAAATAAAGAACAAATAGGATTTAAAAGGATGCTCAGCCATTTATGGGATATTTACTACAAAATGTCATTGAGAATTGGATTAAGTCCTATAAAGAAATACACATACTTTCTATAGACCTTATCAAAACAATAAAAAATATTTTAACAAACAAAGGGTGTGAAAAGGCTATTTTATCTCATCAGCCTTAAGTAATATACATATTGTTGAGATAAACAATGAAAAGCGAGGTATTAGGCAGGAATAAAACCTAAAGTATCATATTCAAGGGGAAAATGAAAAGAATGATCAAACCGGCATATATAAGCTAAAACGAATCCGTAAAGAACTAAACATAACGATATCAGCATATAACACAAAAGTAATGGCTTTCAAAGAAAAAGAAAAAAGAAGTAACATAATAATAACCAACACAATAGTAGAATAAACTCTCTTGATTTATAGGATGTATCTAGGATGCTACGTAATATATTAATACAGCAGAGACATTGAACATAAATTTACCAATATGTGTGACACAATCAGAACAAATCTAAAAACACAACATAATTTTATAATTGACATAACGTAATACGTTTCTCAAAACTATTACATTACTAATACGTAGAATTGAAACTTTGACAACAATAAACTAATCACCAAATCAGATTACTAGCACAAGAAACGTACTTTTTAAGAAGGGTGAAGGGCTTTATAAGAAACGATAGACTATGAAATGTATATTGAAGAGGTATTATGACACAAATTAAATTTAGAATAAAAAAGAGAAAAGAAAAATATTACAGGAACATCTAAATAGAATTTAAAGTGAAAGAATACGTCTTAAGGTTTAACGACAGAAGTGCAAATGTTGCCCAATACTTGAAGTTCAGAATAAGAAGAATTAATCTTTTCTTCGTAAGTGTACTTCACTTAATATATAAATTCGTGTGAATCAATAAAGAGTTCATAGGTAATTTTGACATTACGATAAACTTTCCAATGTCCATATTGAAAATAAAATTATTTAACATTCTTTGAATTAATGAGTCAGTACTCCAAAACTGAGAAAACCAGATTTACCCCCCATAAAAAAAATATAACAGAGACCTCTTAGATCTATATTTTATCTTTATACGTTGTGGAGAGCAAACCTCAGTATAAAAACAATAACCTGTTACACTACGGAAAAGAGCAGGATGTAGAAGGTCCTTCGCAGATCTACTACAATCACCTCAGGAAACTAATAGGAATCTTCCACAACAGAATAAGTTTAGATGCCTGTAAACAATCAGACGAGAATCTTAATAGTAATTTTAAAGTTGTTTGGCCAATTTTTGAAATTGTTGTGCTGTAAGATTAGCTGGTAAACTTGTGAAACGAATTTATTTTATTCGAATAATATGAGAAATGATATCCAAACTGAATTTGGTCATCATAATGGCTTTAGTTATAATGTGTAATTTTAGAATATTATCTCCCATTTTAATTGGTTTTGCTCAAACTACCTTTTGAAAGTAAATTATTTAATAATTCCATTTCATCTTCCATTTAGTACGTTCAAAATAAAGTATTGTACATTGTTCAAAACTCAAAATTCTAAGAAAAAATAACCTGCCCTAATAGATTTATAATATTATACCGTTCTTAGAAGTTTTTGTCTGTTTTATAGAATTTAAAATTATTATATAATTAAGAACACAGGTTTTCATAAATCCTATTAAATAGTTCATCTTATTTCCTGCGTAGAGGAAATCGAGTAAAATATCGAGTAATGACATAAAAATTAACAATGTAAAAGTTTTAGCGTTATGTACAACGCCATCGTTAGTACATAAAACAATTTTTATGATTAACAATTTTGTTATTAATTAAAAAATATTTCTTACAACTATTATATTTTACACATGTATACATATATAAAATGTATACATATATAAATGTATACAAATATACAGTGTATACATATACATATATACACATATATAATGTATAATAATGGTTATGCATATATCCAACTGTTCATATCTTAAAAACAGAAATCGGAGATTATAGAAATCAATTATTACACAACACCATAGAAGGATCCAGAGGAAGGGGGTGAAATTATAAAACTATTTTAAACCACTACAGACAAACTTTACAAAGAATTTCTACAGTTCCTCTTATATAGAGTCTAACAGTTTTTTTAGTTATTAACTATTGGGTTACATATTACTCATTTCTAAAAACTTTAATGTTTAATTATATGGAAATAGGTTTGTAATAAAAAATAGTGAAAATATCTTTAAAATTAACAAACAGTTTAAAATAATAATCAATTAATATAATTGCCTACGCTCTCGGGCTGAAACTGTACCGTACACAAGGGGTTTGACGTTAAATTCCCTTGAGCTGTAGACCGAGGTATATGCTACTTGTCCCTTGAGAGTGGGTCGTGGTTTGCTGAAGCAAACAGCAGCAATATGAACGCTTATCACCTGGAAGAGTTTTTCTCCAATTCTTAAGAATAATTTTAGGAAGCTTCTAAGAGTGTGATTACATTTGTTATGAAAAGAATATAATTGTAAAAGACATATCTGTAAAACTGATTTGTGGTTTTGGCAATATTAAATGTAAGGCCAGGAAATCTAATCTAAATGGCTATCAATTATATAAATGTAAAGAAAATTATTTCAATAATTCCGTTGGACATGCAAAACATTTTGATTTATTATTTTGTATTAATTCAATTCCCGTAATAGAACATACAGACTTCCGTATGTGAGTTCAGAGTGATTTTTGAATACATAATAATTGTAAAGCAGTTTTTACGTGGTGGTTTTGTGAAGGAGTCATTTTAAATTATGTATGCAGCAATAGTTTATAGATCTGTAAACTTGAATAAGCTTATAGCTCTCTTTTGAATATTTTTATGCCTCTTAAACATTATTGGATTGAAATAATTCTATTTAAGAATGAATTAGGTTAACAAGAATAGAACGTTTAAAAAATCTTGAAGTACATAAATTTATTAGGGAAAATAAGTAAAATGTTTATCCCATATTTAAATAGTTATTATTATGAGATACGACAAATAATGTACTGTATATTTGTGATGGGGAGTATGTACTGTCCTAGCAATGAAAGCCTTATCAATGGTTTTGTTTGTTTTTGTTCTGTTTAATTTTTACAGAATCAAAATAAGAGTTAAGAGAGAAGGTTATAAATAACTAACGATCAGTTTTTTTTCACAAATATTATTTTAGTATATTGGTACACTTAACATGAATCGTTAACCATATAAATTATAGATGAAGTTTGAACAATTCTAGTTAAAGAAATGTGTAAAATTAAATTTAACGAGTTAATACATGCTGCTTGATGAATATATCTGTTAAACTTCCACGAAAAACAGAGAACCCATATTATATTTGACATTGGTAGGAAGACTTTTAGTTTACTGTATTATAAGAGCTTTTAATTGAAAGAGACAATACGAGTACAGTGATGAGGCTTTTCTCTCCAGCTGAAACCCACTACATGTTAGATTTAAAAGCTCTGTACAATGTATTCAATAGGCACTCGTATATAAATATATTTTATATAGGTTTTGGGTCTGTACATTTTGGTTGAAAGGACGCTGTTTTATAAGTTCACGTTTCCATTGGATACAAGCATTCAATGGAAAATGTATTGAAAAACGAAGCTTTTAAAAGCGTGTCTGTAAAAAACTAGTCAGTATGAATGTTGAGTTTAGCTCCATTTTATATTTCGCTTAACAAATGTAATCTGACGCTGTAACAGAGCTACAGTAACTCCAGGAATCTGCAGTCATGTATTCCTGAAGTGATCCAAACAGAAAGTCTGTGACAAATTTACTCTAAGCGGAAGGTGAACTGGAGATAAACTCAACGTTCACATTGAATTAACCCTCCCCACCATACCTACGTCACGGGTAGACTACTAGTCAGTAATAATGCACTGGGTTTTGCAACTCTAAATGTGGAAAACTATTTCTATGAGATATGATTTACACACGGGTACATCACACCTCTTGTTACTCTGAGTAATATCAGTGAGTGCTGTCTCAGATTTATAAAGTGAAGTTGTAAATTAATTTCCATATTTTATCAGCATAGACAATTAGACATGTAGCGGATGGGGTAGATAATCCTTACAGTATGTACAGCGTGTGGGCGGTATAACAAGAACTCACAATGGATGTGGGAGGTTGATAATCAGAGGTAATGGACTTTAAATACCTGGTGTACATAGATTTTGATGGAAATGTTTCCAATGGAATCCCTATGAGCGATTTATGGGGAAAGTTATTACACCAAACCGTTACATCATGATGGAAACGAGAACATTTACAAATAAATAAACTTGTTACCAAACTTAGTACAATCATACTACGTAGATTTCAACAAGTGACAGTTATATTCATATACTAAACTGAAAAATTAATTGAATGGATAGTCAATTTTGAAAGTTGATGGCAAGGGCTTGATTTCAGCGTAGTCTTGCGTTGTAGTACTCTCCCTAGCTCACATAAAATTTTATTATTAGAACACTCCTATGTAACCTTAGTTACTTAGTGGATAGTAAAGCGAATGTTTCGTGTTTCAAAATATACCGAAAAAATTTCATAAGTAGATCACAGGTACATCATCAATGTCACCCACCTACGAAGGTAGCAATGGACTTTACCCACATGAAGCATACATTTAAGATAGTAATAGGAAATTAATTAAAATATAGTTTCTATTTATGCTGGTTATGATAAGGTCACAGAATGTGTAGTGTATGAGCGTTTCTATAGCTCATTTAATTAGGTTAAATTTGTCACTATGGCACGTGTTAAAATGTCATAAGATTGTATTCAATTTGTTTACAACTTTATTTATTCACTAACTTTCTTGTTTCCATGATGGTTGGATCCGAATCCGAATACTCCGATAAGTGACATGCACAGTTATCGATGTTAACTTTCCTTGTACATAAATGAAGCCTTGTGCAACATTTGAAGTCTGTTCGAACGGGTCTGTTCCGTTTTGAGATATCTTGTGGACCGGCAGACAGACAGACAGACAGACAGACATGGAAGATGTCCAGCTCTTTGAGTGTTAGGGTTTGCTAGCGCTCAGCAAATAAGTTTGTTACTGCTGTTCCATGCGGACAATATTTGCTAACTGTTGGATGTAAAAGCTTAGCAGAGAGGGAGGTCAGAACTATAGTTACCACAGCATTGGTAGACTTGAACAATTTTCATACTATAATCTTTAAACATTAAATCAATAGGTTTTGTAAGGTATTGTACGCTAACTCTACAGACACTCTAAATCGAATAAAATGTTTTAATTAAAATCAGGTTTTTTTATTTGTTTGTTTGGGAAATGTACGATTTATATTATAGTTGTACCTATTATCGTTAACGAAGAAAATAATTAAATTTTAACATAGTAAAAAAGCATCGAAGAGATCAAAGGGGCAATGTACCATACAGTATTATGTTGATTTTAGCAACCACCAGGTACCTTAGTCAAAATAAAAACACACACAATCTTAATTTGGACCTTTACGACTGTAACAGTCAGCAGTACAACTCATTTAAAAGTATACAAGAATAAATATTATATTATCCTCAATTAATACGTATAAAAAGTGAAAAATGTGGTAGGAAGACGCGGAAATATTTAGGAATCAGCTTTTCGTATTATCAGGGCAATCACGCCCAATCCGATTGCAATTCCGGGAAAGCGTTTGAGAATGGAATGAAATTAATACCCTACTAATACTTCGTTTGATATTATTTGTATTTGTTTTAAGTGTTAATCTAATAATATACTTGTACCAGTATATATTAATTCACTTATATAATTATCAATACACATTACTGACTTAGTGAAAGCGAACCTTAACTCTAGGGCGACTAGAAGAATGTAATTTCTGTCATTCGGACAATCTGTTTGTATTTACGCACGTTATTTTGAGAACAACCTAATATTTGGACTAGACATTTTGCGTAAAGGTTCGTTAATATATAAGCAGTCACGAGTTTGATTATGTTACATATCACTACACTTGTTTTGACACTGTGCTTTAGTGAAATTTGTCAAACTGGCTTTATGGTTAACCATGATATCAACGGTTAAATATCAGTATAAATACATTAGTAAGCAAAGAAACTCAGTATAATCATATTAAATTTTAACATATGACATAGTAGCAAATGTAAACAAACTTTTCCCAAAATATTTCGGGAAAGATTTTACCAGCATACTTTAAATTTTGCATAAATCTTCATTTCTACACAGGCAAGAAATTGTAACTGAATCCTATTCATCAGTAGCCTACCACAATCTCTCTTTCGTTTGAATGAGGATGTAAAAATTTCTCTCCGCAGAACATATCGGTAGTAAAAAGTGCTAAAGAGCTGAAATGTTGCAAGCTTAGTGAAGCATTTCACGCGGTTTGACGTACCCCTATCTTGTATTAGTTCATTGTCTGCCTATTTTCTCTTTTAAGCGGTATTTGCATTTGGAGATTTGTATTGACACATTTAAATAGTCCTTTGGACTCAGTCTGAAGATAGGAACAGTATGTCGTACCAATCTTACCAATGAACTTAGCTGTGATTTTTATGGTATATACATAAATATTTTGTTTATTGTTTGGGCTTTTTGTAAGTCATTTTTCGTTTCCAAATGCCATGTTATATATACAAACTTAGGAACTGGGGTTAGTATAGGGCGTTTGAAGTCTAGTTCGGTGAAGTTATGTAGACATTTCTCATAAACGCTACCATGAGGACAGCTGCAATTGGCGATTTTGTATATAAATCCTAAAACATATAAATTTTAAACTTACTCTATTATTAAAACGTGCATAAGTCTGTGGAGTTAAACTTAGTGTAAATTATGATTGTAAACTAAAATATTTGTGCACTTCACTGTAATATAATTTATAAAACGTACACTTTTCACCATTAGAAATCGTATTTTTTATCGAGAATGCTCTAATGGACCGATAATATTCAAATCTTTCGTCATGAAAGCTTAGCTTACTATATAGATAATTATTAGGAGAATATTAGGGACATAGGCTAATTAGACAAATTGATTGAGGTAAAATATATTGATATAACTTGATGATACCCGTATCATTACTAACGTTAATTTGGTGCATACATTTATGGGAAAATTCCACATGCGGTTTAATGAAATAAAACCTAGACACGTAAACCATTTACTGCCACGTATAAAACCATCGGTACATTGATATCCGGAACTTTACGATACACAGTGGAGACCACTTGATGTATTGCTGGTCTTATACTCGTATACCAAGAAATGTCATTTTCCGTCTCAGCTTTATTTCATTTGCCTTTACGACGCACCTCCATTTTAAATTAAGAACGATATAATGTAAATGAGATGTCACGGTATTCGTAGAATACATATACCGCAAGTATTTAAGATTAAAACTTTTATTTAAATAATTACTCTACGTTATATATATAAGAAAATTCATCGTCATAAAATTATACAGGGTGAATATAAAGTCAGGACCCCCCGTCTACTTTTTTCCATAGGTAACAAAAGGAGATATCCTTTGGGTAGTGGTGCAATATGGAAAAGGAAGTTTCATTTTATGATATTGAAAATTTTTTGTCCCCCAAAAATGTGAAATTTTGGTGGCAACCCAAAAATTTCAAAAGTAAACCCCTATCAAGTGACACCTCATTTTAAAGAGCATGAAAAAACCTTAAATAGTGGTGAAAACCAGAGATTGAATCTCTTTCCTAATCCGAAATAATAGCCAGTATTACCAAAACAATTTTAATAACTCATCACGTCACGAAGTCAAATCAAATGTTCAAACTGAAGCCCTCCTACTATTTGGCAGTGAGACAAGCGTAGGGTGAACGCCTCTCTGACGTTTTGGAAAGCCTGAGGTGATATTTTGTTGCAAGAATTAATAATCCTGTTTCTTAAATCTTCAAGGTTTGCTACTGGTGTTTTGTAAATTGCGGATTTTATGTGACCCCATAGAAAAAAGTCCATGGGTGTAAGGTCCGGAGACCGTGCAGGCCATTCTATTACACCACGCCTACCAATCCACTGACCACGTAGCTGAGTTCCCAGGAAATGTCGTACAGCACGATGATAATGTGGTGGGGCACCATCTTGCTGGAAATGAACGATTTCTTCTTCAAATTCATGTAGATTCTCCCTAATAACAGTATTTAATTGCAGGAAAAATTATTCTTGTAACATTTCCAAATACAGTTGACCATTGAGAGTCCCATTAATAAAAATGGTCCTATAATGTGATTCCTAAAAATCCCGGCCCAAACATTAACTTTTTCTGGGTACTGGTGTGCGAGAAAACATGGGGATTTCTGTGTCCTAGTACCTGCAGTTGTGTTTGTTCACATCTCCATTGACGAAAAAACTGCATTCATCACTAAACACAACGTTTCGAACAAACAATGGATGAGCAGAAATTAGTGCTTCCATTTCTTCACAAAATTGTAAACGACGACGTCTGAATCGTCTTCGTTTAACTCATGGATAAGCTTAATTGTATAGGCGTGAAATTTATTTTTTTTCAATAACTTTACCACAGACATTTGGGAAACATCACAAAGATTGCTACTAATCTGGTGGACTGCTGCGGATCTTCAACAAATTGTGCAACAATTTCAAACTGTTTGTCACCGGCCTAAAGGAGGCCGACCTGAGGCGTGGGGCATCTTGATGGAACCAAATTCTCGGAACTTATTTACTAAAGTTCTTAAGTATTTCCTTGTCACAGGTCTATGAGGATGTACCAAATTAAACCGCCCTTTCTGCCACATGATAATTTTTATTCGAAGCCCCGAAAGTAAATATCATTTCTACTTTATCTTCGTGACTACTTGCATTTTTTTTACTCGTAATCAGTATTAATTAGATAATATTATTTAGAACTTACAATGCGAAAAGTGCATCTAAATAAATTATTGTAATAACACTAAAACACATAAAACCTTCTCAAAATACTTCACGGAACAGTAACCACGCAATACCACTGAATAATAATGATCTACTAAGATAATAACTACTGTCAAAGACCTGTTCTCACAAGATTGAAACAAGGAATGGACTAGTTTGGACTAACTGTACTTCGAACCGGGAAAGCCCAGTCACTCATTGACAATAAACTCCTTATCAGTTTACTTTCTAATATTGGATTCTTCGGCCATTGCATGCCTCACTCATTGAGAACACAAACAACCAATAAACCTGTTTCCACGCAGACGGAAACTGTACCCAAACAAAATAAATTTAGGTGTAAAGACTTAATTACAATTTTTATTGGCTATGTTGTTGGAAAGAGATAGCGATCTCTGGTTTTCCACCACTATTTAAGTTTTTTCATGCTCTTTAAAATGAGGGGTCACTTGAATAGGGGTTTTACATTTGAAATTTTTTGGGTTGCCCCCAAAATTTCGCATTTTTGGGGACAAAAAAGATTTTCAATAACATAAAATGAAACTTTCTTTCCATATTGCACCACTACCCAAAGGATATCTCCTTATATTACTTATAGAAAAAAAAAACAGAGGGGGGTCCTGACTTTATATTCACCCTGTATACTATTAATATTATTGAAATAGAAAATCTAAAACAAACATTTATCCTGCATCAGTATAGTAAATATTTAATTTAGTATATTAAATATAAAGTGTCGATTACTTCAATATACCTAAACAACACAAAAATACTACATCTTCATTTTTATAGCTTTATATACCACCAGCTTTTGACAAAGCTAAAGAAACTTTTTCAAATTCAAGCGTTATGTTTCGTATTAGGTTGTGTGAATCACACCCAGAATGGTTTATTTTTAACTATTATATACCCACGATTTCAATTGCAATTTTCGAAGGGCGTAGTCTTTTTAGTGACAGCATTTATGATATAATATGATGAAGCCCTATGATATTAATTTTTGAAACAGAAGTAGACGTATCAGGTACATATTATTTTAGTATCTATGGTTGAGAGATTCAAAAGTTAAATAACATTTTGAATGGTTCAATTTTAGATTTTTCGTATGAAACATTATATACATAAAAGTCTCAAAACCTAATTGGTAGAGAAGTATCAACTACTGTTTGTTTAAATTCGATTTTAGTCTAAGGTAATTTCCAGTACCAAAGTTGAGGTTTCCTTGAGCTCCGACGTGAACAAAAAAACCAACTTCGATCAAAAAATCACCTACGTTCAGCTTTTAAATTTCCTATCTGACTAAGATGTTTAAAGTGTTATAGATATAGTTTGCCTCTTTGTTCAGATGAAGAAAATATACTATAACTTATGTACGACTGTCAATTTTTTACGGCCCCACAGTTGATGTTGCCTTCGTTATTACATATGTTGGTTTTCAACACCTACTTGGATCAAAACTATTTTACTGTAATCTCTTGTAATCTACTCTCGATGTAAGATATTACAAGTGCCATATTTAGAGTTCGTTTTCACTAGTGCAATGTAAAATAAAATCGATGCAATAATTTCGTCTTTTCAATCTACATTACACTACAAATCAAGTACTGAATATATGTAGAATGTAGAATCTTGGAGCATTGGAAAAACGGTTTATTGTAGCATCACTAGATAAAGGAATCCAACATTTTCCAATATATAATTTTTTATTTTGTGCAAGGCCTTTCTGAATCAAAGATTCCATCATCAGGCACTTCACAAATTAATTTAATCTTTGAATATATATTTAATATTTTCCAAAATCTAAACATGAACAAAAGTTTCTGCCGTTTTGATGAACTTTAGCTGATAATTTAAATTAGGATTATGTTTCTTAAATATTTTAATTAATTTCTATAGTTCCATTTTGCGATTAATTTTTTACTTATAAGATTGGCATGCGTTATATTAATCTGATGATATTGTAAAGAATACAGGTATATATTTCTGCAACTTATACTATCCCTTTAATTGCATCTGGCCGTAAACTCGTAGACAATAAGATGTGTGTAATGACGCTTCTGACCTCGGACCTTCTTAAATGGCCTGTAATATTCTTCAACGGAACTATGCATCCAAGTAATTAAAGCCAATGCATCGAAGTAGTTAAAACTGAGGAAAAAGATCTTTTTCACAAACTATCTTACCTCATTGACCCCAAATCCGATGACGCTCAACCACATGGTCATCCAACGTCTTATGTTTCTTCGGAAACCATCTCGTATTCAAATATAACATATAGGTGCACTATCAAAACCTGTCTCAATGGATTAAAAAGTTATGTATTTTAAATGTATTTTTATACTATTAATTCTATACTATTAAAAACTACTATTAATGTAATATTAAAAATACAAAGCAAAATCTTTTCTCTAAACTAGTATCAAAATTGTATTGTACAGAGACTTTTTAAAATATTATAATCTTGTTAGAACGTAAGCTACAGAGAAGATTGTCTATACTGAAGAGAAAAACTTTGTGTTATACCGCAATACTAAAGTATCACACTCCGGGGAGTCATACAAGATTAAAGTCTTCCTCACATCTTATATGACGTCTTCATATACGTGAATATATCTGATGTAGTATATATCTTTTCACTTAGGTGTTATAAAAAATAATTTATATTGTTAAAGTTAATTTTATCGTAATACAGTATGTTTTCACCTTTGTACAACACTAATAAAACATCAAACGCGTTATTTCTTATATTTTTCATACTCAAATGTTACGTCCAATCGATAATTGACGTCCTGAAATACATGATAAATCTTGTACTAGTAAATCAAGCAATTTATATTTGGATTATAAAACTTAATTGTGTAATTTGGCTTATATTGAAAACTTCTTTACTTTTTTGGTTATTATATGGCAACCCTATGAATATCTGTAACCCTATAAAAACATATTTTTATTTAACTTTTTAAGTAGCGACTAGCTCTACAAATGTATACCATAATCTTATTTGTAGAATATGTATGCATTAAAATAAGATTTGTATTTAGACAACAGAAAAACAATAAATTGTTAATACAAGCAAAGTTTTAATAACCGAATATATTCATTTAATTGTTAAAATTTTTCTTTATAGAGTAATGAGAACAACATTTTAAATATAATTATTTATATTAATATTGCAATAAATATTAATGAATAAAATTTTTAAGCCTTTTTTAAAACTTGAGTTAACATAAATTGTTTGAGGATCATTAGAATTACAGTATGAGTTTTAATTAAGCCGTTTTAGAAAATAGTTAAATACAAGAATAGCTATAGGAGTTTTAAGTATCCAGTTCATTAAAGATTTCAAGTTGTAAGGTAACCAGAAGCTGGTATAAAATAAATAACTCGATTTTTGCAAATTGCCTAACAAATTCGCGCGACTGTCACAATAGGTTTGAATCGGCACGTAAGCCACCTAGTGGCGGATCCACGGTAGATAATTAGTCATCTGGAAAGGTGACCTTTACCGGTCGCGACGACATGAGGTCGCATATGTTATATGAAGATAAGTCAGCTGTTTGGCTAATAGGAAGTTTACATCTTGTTTTCATGATTGTTCCAACTACCACATAAATAATAAAATGCGTCTTATTTGATAATTTACAATTTATGTACACAAGGGGTGAGAGGATGCATAATTTAAATGAAACAATTATCAGTCAAACAGGGGGAATTTCTGCTGCAATCATGGATAATATAATTTCTAGATGGCAAAGGTAACAATTGGTAACACAGTTAAGGGTGGAGAAACCTACAAACTGAGATAAATCTATTGTGGATCAGAGGAAATTGTGGCGGGATTGGATCTCAAGCCTCAACAACAGAGCAATCCGCACCGCATAATGGTATTGTTGCAAGAGACAGATCTACTACAACACCACTAGTATACACCAGGTATCTATTTATTTGAAATCCTAACAAACTGAGTACTTCAGAACATCTATCTACAAAGATTTCAATCTTTTTGCAAAAGATTTGAAGTTATATAATTACACTTATTGGCTAACCATGCCTACTATTAAGCAATCGTGATTACGTAATATAGAAGGTCCTAGTACAAACTCAAATGTGCTTAACTCAAATTTACAGCCATTATATAGTGTAATAACAAACTCGATGGAAATAACAGATAATAAATAAATAGTATTCTTCAGTAATATGTAGTAATAAAACAAAATGTCTTACCCTACGTATTACAATTTTACCAAATCATCAATTGATAGCCTATTACGGTTCAGAGGTCCTGTTGACAATTTTGGAAAATAAACTATAAAATAAGTCTTAAGAATGTTTATTTTGTTGTAGAATTAAAATCGGAAAGCTCTAAGTCACGGAATGTTGGTATAAAATTTTATACTTATATACTGTATTTGCTATTGGAATGATAATTTTGTATTGAATTCAACAAAAAGCTTGAACTAAGCTTACACTGACGTCTACATAATGTAGACATAATTATGTCTCATAATAGCGTGGATCTTTATTGAGAGATCCATATGTGATTTAAAGTTATCCATACCACACTTTGCCAGGATGATTGCAATTAGGTGATTACTAATATATATATATATATATATATATATATATATATATATATATATATATATATATATATATAGAGAGAGAGAGAGAGAGAGAGAGAGAGAGTAATTTTATAATTAGTAACCGTAATGACGAAGGAATTAGGTTCCTTTTTTACTGAAAATAGGAGATCAGTGTTGGATGTAGGATGAACTAAAGATAAATTATATTTCAAGGGAAAATAAGTTAGATTTGCTTCAGAATAACTGAACAGGTCTCGTGACTACAGTGCAGACATACGGAAAGTCAGGCCGCGCACTAACTCGAGGCAGATTAGGGCTGGAAGAGCTGATGTGAATATCTGCACGTTGTAAAATCACTATTTCTCACGTGTACGTTTCCTTAGTCTCCTGTTTGTGCCCTAACCACGCCCCTTCCTCTTCCTTAACCCCCCTTTGTAATTTTATGTCGAGATGAGTTCTATTGCTACTATTTCACACATCCCGTCTCTACAACCCTAAGTTTATTACATAGCCTTTCATTTGATATTTGAGTGAAATATGTATACAGTTGTTTTTGGCCTTTCTTTAGTAGGCCCTGAAAATAAATATTTTTGGTTTTAATTTGAAAAAAAATTAAATTGTAATACTGAAAAGACTTCCAGAAAATATAAAAACTATTAACGATCCAATTTAGGTCATTACAATTAATTTTAATTTTTTTTATTTTAGAGAACTAGAATATTAACTTTATCTCATTGAGTAACTGAATTTTATTTTAAAAAATTAGTGTAAACCTTTGTATGCTCTCGGTTGAAAAATATAATACACGGTATACTAAATTATTTAAAAATATCAGGTGTCTCATTTATGGAACTCCAATGTACTGGAGAACTAACTGTATTATTATTTTTATTTGAATGTAACTACACATGCGGATAAGCTAGAATATGGTTCACCACAATGGCTCTTCATATACAAAATATTTAATATCGAATTCAATACATATTATTTATATTAGAAAAATAAAATTCATTAATGGATTGATTCGATTTGTTACTTTCAGTTGTATTAAGTATTAAGTTGACGACACTTACTCTTATGTAGGATGGGTTTATTAAAAGCGAATACTTTATCAATATAATACTTCTCAAATTGTAAACTGGTAGATATACATTTTTGCATGTAACGATAAAGCTCAGAACAATCCATCCAGCATTTGCCTTATAGTGGAAAAGAATTTGTAAGTCAAATCGAACATATTTTCAAATACATTTTAAACGCTAGTGTTATTTTTCATTATGATAATTTCAAGAATTTGTACATAAAAAAGTTGTCCTAAAAGATATAATGAAACGGGTATATTGTGTGGCATCTGGAAAGCATATACGTTCAGATAACAAAATAAATGTACAGAGTTATAATGTATGTCATATAATATAATGTAATTTTAATACTGTATAAAAAAGGAAAAGCAAATACTTATTGGAATCAAATTCTGAATTAAATATATTATTTTTATGTCTGTCTCCAAGTATACTTTTCTAATGTAATTTAACATTCAGTTAATATATATACCTTGGCTTTAATAACTTGTTAAATATACATTTTATTAATGAGATTTCAATCATCATGAACCGTTATTTTTTAAGCTAGTATAGTTAGGAGTATGTATAAGAGAATAACAAATTTGGTACAAACGTGACCTATTAGATGTAATAAACAATATTCACTACAGTTAAAGACTGATTTATCCTTAACTGATTCTTGAGTACATTACGTCGTATGATTGTATATATAAACTGGTTATATAGCCCAGATAATTCCAATAACACCAGAACTTAGATGATAAGTACTGCTACACGATGTAAATGAACAGTACAAGAAATACGTAATAATGTTTTTTTTTACCTCATGATACTAGTAATATTATTTTTCTCATTGACAATTCACTTATTTAGGTCAACACCAGATTTGTAAAGTTCTTGTAAAACAGATTATAGGCTAGCTTCAACTGGTTATTCATACATAAGTCTTCTCATACCCAAGTACTTCAGTTTACGCCAGTTGAAATTTCATAATCTACACAAATCTAGGAAAACTCTTCATGTTCACAATTTATATCTCTGTAGTAATTATTCCTTCCATGTGTTCATCCCTTTCGCTGTATACTATTTGGTTTTATAAATATTAAAAATAAAGGTCCAACAGGTTTTGTTATTTTAATATTTAATTGTTTACAATGGATCCAGGATTACTATTCACGTAATGCAAACTGGGTTAAACTAATGAAAAATTAAAGGGTTGAGAGCCAATAAATGAGGTGAAAGTAAAATCGAGTTTACACACCATTTCCCGCGGACGTGCGCCGTTACATGTGTCTACAATGTGCGGCTTTGTTTCTTCATCTCGGCAATGATTCAAGTCTCAGCAATAGCGGATTGCTACTTTACAGTTGGCTGTGTTTCTGAATCCTAAAATAACATATCTGACACGGAACTATACAACAATTTTATTATAAAGTTAAAAGTAAGACTGTGAACATGTACAAAAACACTCAGTTTTTAATCAAAACCTCCAAACTATGAAAATAACAAATGTTAGGTGAGGGTTACGTTTATACGAAAAAGTTCATCTACGAGCTATTATGGAAAATATATATCGCATGTAATATATTACGATTTTTTTACTATTGTTTTTTATGAAGGTGCTTCTATATATAAAATGTTGACATTTCATATGTACATTCTATATGTAAAAAAGTTTTTTTTCTTCATAAATATGCTAATTATAGTAATACAAACTAAATATACAACAGTATTTAAGTTGGTTTTAGAAAAAGGCTCAAAATTGAAGTACGCTTAGTAATTTTTACATAATCAATCAATATTTTACAGTATCGACTACTTTAAGTGATAAAAGTGTGCATTTTTAGTACTACATGGCATATAATATAAACAAGCCTGCAGGTGATCGTTTGCCTTGTGATCCGCCTTGAATTGACAGCTAATTTAAACATTTTAGTTTAATTTAAATTTATTTTAAGATTAGTTTATATTCTATAAAAACCCTCACTATTTACCCAATCAGATGCCTTTAGAAATGTATAATAATTATTATAAACGTTTTGTTGCATAGATGTAGTATATGCCAAGAAATGTAATTCAAACTAAGCTTTTTATAGAAAAATGTCAATAGGTAAATTATTAATTGTTTAATTAATTCGCTACAAAATATTGCTTTACATAATTTGTAAGCAAATTTGTTATAAAGTAGATATCTATTACTTTGGTATTACATGGCAAACAACATAAATGAGTTACTAATATTCTTTAGTGAAACGAAATGGTAGCCTCAGTTGGATAAAAGTCTATTTATGTGTCAGTAAAACTGCAGCTATTCACTAATCCATCAAATGTTTTTGTGCATTAATGATTGCGATATACATGTATCACTCTATATTGATAACCACACTAACTGTTTGGCCAATAGAGGAAAATTTAACTAATTTCAATAACAAATAAAATTTTGAATGTAAAAATATCATTGTATACATTTATGCGATATTGATAATACCTTCTAATTTAGATAGTTTTATTAATATAAGTAAATCTTAAATTTGTATACCCTTAGAATCTTATCAGCACATTTTATCCACCATTCGGGATTAGAGAAAACATTAAAGTTTATTTTCATGCAATTTGGAATAAAATCGCATTTGTGACATAACGGGGAGAAATGTGATAAAATGCTATCAGGAAGTATCTAAACTGTTATTGTAGCGAAAAAGAAAAAATATCAAAACTTCCATTAAATAAAGTGTATAAACGGTTATAACGTTTGCAAAGGTCAGTAACTTACCGAAGTAGTTGATCTTTACCAAAAGGTCAATCTGGTTGAAAATTGCTAAATCATACCAGGACTATTACATAACATGTTTAGTTCACGCTACATTGAGAACTTTCCATACAATTGATTGGGTAAAATGTAAATAACTGACCAATGAAGACTCATTAATCGAAATAATCGTTTATTGGTTAATGTTGACACAAGATGGTTTTCCATAGTGAGCCCGATACATTTTGTATCTAGATTTCAGTTGTGTTAGCAATGTTTCTCTCAGTATCAACACTAAGACTTAGATTATAGTCATACCATCGGTATAATAAACTTAAAAATTAAAATCATAGGATATTTTTTTAAATTTTACTACTACCATTAATTTCATAAAAAAATTTCAAAATCCATCGTTAAATTTCATATGTAAAATTGTTGTTTCGATACAATAAATCAAGTACGCGTGTCACTTAAATCGCAAATGATGACGTTCTACGCTAATCAGCTTTTACGTTCTCATGTGGTGTGTTGGAATCAATAATATGAGCTAATAAACTATGTTTCCACGTAAATAGGACAAAAATACAGCGTTAAGGTTTTTGTGTTACTTTATAGTTTTATTGACATTGATTTCCTTCCTATTCAAAGCTATATGTTTTCATAAGTTATATTAATTTGCCCCAAGTTGACTTTTCAAGCTTCAAATTACAATTCTGGACATTATGTTTCTGATCCTCGGTTAAAAACAAAAGAACATGTATTCTAAAACCTGCATTCTTTTAATTATGTGCATAATAGTTTACAACTTTCCAATCAAGCAGATATCCTACACGTCCAAGGCAGTACAGTTGGCGCTGGCAGTGTTAATTGGATGTCGACGTTTATTTGAGCGTATTGTGTCTAGTGCATTGCTTTGTAATTTGCTGTAGTCAGAGATTCAATGTGCTCCCTTGTTTCTTCGAGTTTTACTCATAAGTTGCTCGCGCCTCTTCCTTCACCTACTGTAAATATTCCGTGTACAATTACAAAGGCAACCAATATCGGCTATGTTCCGTGTAAATATTACAATATCATCTTTAAATGAATCGTACAGTAATGTAAAAGTAATATCCAGATCAGAACTAATACATTTGAATTTGTTTATGGTGTAATATACAGCCAAAGTTAAATAATATTTCATTCCATACGATATAAATTTGGATCATTTAGAATATATTAAAACGAAACGTAGAAATCATTTTCGCTATCATCAGGTAATCCAATTAAAAACGAACACTATTTAATTTTTATCCATACGCATAACTGGTTTTAGCTTTTAGTGGGTTTATCCATGTTTTAACATTTTCGCAAATCATGTCAGTCTCAATTCAAAACGTAATATATTTCTGTAAAGCTACTACTACATTTGGTTCTTTGATCAAAGCAAAAGGCTCAGTAGCCGTCATGTGCAGTTGTCAGTAATATAAACCGAGTGAAAATGTATATACATACTCGTATATACACTCCATAATGTTGCACATAAATCCAGGAACGAATCATTTAATCTAACAATCAGCACCTTAATTGAGTGCTGTAAATATATGTTTTAAACATAACAATTCACAGTGTAATCAAACGATTTGCAAGAAGGAAAGATTGAAAATAAAAAATATATATATCATGATATTTAACACACTTATTTCAATATTAAAAATTCAAATCTTACTGAAGAAAACAAGGATAATGTAGAAAATACTTGTAACATATAACGTGATTGATTTTCTAACGCAGCAACATATTTCGTTACCATGGCTACTAATTAAGAAAAGTAAGAAAGTATGCAGGTATTTAAAATGCGGTGGTAGTGTATACGATTAATTTTGACATAAAGTAATATAACACATTTTAAAAATTTGTTTGCTTGGTTATATTTAGATTAAAATATTATTGCATGTTTCACTTTATTATTCATTACAAAACTGTAAGTAATTGGTAACGCGATGACAAGATGTTTAAAGCTCTGTGGTAACCCGTGTACACCAAGACTTGATGAGCAACTGAATACTCAGTAGCGCAGTAGTAGGTTGTTAAGTAACAAAAGCATTTCACTTAACATTTAGGTGAGGTTGATTATACTACCAGTTTATTATTGCTATTTAATATGGGGAGAGATGTAACCCGCTGCAATGATACATGTGTATAGTAATACTAGTGTATCCGATACTATAATTGACTGAGCGTCAGCGAAGGCTATCATTTGAAGTGCAAAACAAGTTTTATTTCTGTCAGTTTGTGTATCTGTATGACTGTTCTGAACGATATTTTGAGAACAAACAAACCTATTAACCAATTAAAATTCTTCATTAAGCTTCATTTCTATACGAGGAATATCAAGTTAATTTATTATGTATGTCATTTTTGGAAAGTTTTACAAAGAAATTTATATAGTTGTAACAAATTTTGTATAGTGTGATTGAATTATTATGAACTTTCCAAATATTTGAAATATAAAGAGTTATACTAATAATAATAAGCCCACATTGAGGGTTATGGTTTCATGAGTGATGTACCAATCAAAAATTTCGTCTAATAGTGCATCTTCTGTTTGGCCAATTTCATCCTGATTCTTTTTTTTCAAAATATATAACAGCCTCATGTGAAACAAACCTTTCTTTCAACTCAGCCGGAAGGAATTTGGTACCTTACGTTTGCTTACTTTGTAAACAAACCGAATACATCCAGACGCCATTTTTAAACATAGCAGTATAATTTGTAGCCTATTTAAATGAACTTTAGATTTGAACAATCTCAGCGAAACCTGTCACTCTACATGTGCTGTAGTTGCTGTAGCGGGATATGTATGGGTATATATCCCGCCACGTATCTCTAACATCCTTAACAAATATCGCTGGAGGGAAAACTGATTCTACTATGTATCCGTATAATAAATTGTTATGGAACTTCTGCACTAGGTTATAGAGTTAACTAAATGTAATTTTTTACTAAACACTGAAATCTTGATGGTACTCAGGTACCGGTATACTAAACTCAGGTTGTGGATGACGAGATAAACACATAGTTCGGTGAGATTGTTGATGAACTTCTCAGAGGAAATTAGATTGGACAAAGTTTCACCCAACTGTGAGTACTGAAAGCTGCAACCACAGCACTTTCCCCTCTTACAGAACCTGTGAAATTGCTTTTTACCCAGCTCAAAAAATTATTATTGTTTGCCATATTAATTAATAGTAGCTAAGAGACCGATTTATACGAGTACATTTATAAAAATTTAGAAATAAAATATGCAGTAGTTAAAACTGTTTTGCTGTAAATATCTCTTCTTAAACTTTTTTAAAACAATGTCCTACTTACACTTGTGTTCAAAATTGTGGATTCTATTGCTGGAAGGATATTGCTTCCTGTACTATCAGAAAATACACAAAAGGAGGTATAACCAGTATATAATGATAGTTTCCACACATTTATTTTGTTTGCCATAATATTCGGATACTTGATACATATGAATGTTATCTTCATGCAATGAAAACTGAGAAAAGTACGTTAAACATACCTACTTTCTACTAAAGATTCTTATAGGGCTCCATCAAGTTACATAATAAATGCGAAGTGCGACCATCAAGATAACTACAGACTTCCACTTTTGCCTAAAATGTTAGAAGTCTTACTGAAATTGTTGGAGCTATTCATTTAATTATTATGGAATGATGCAGAGACATTTGTGTATTGCATTGGCACTCTTAACAGTTGTTTCGCTCTCTGACTTCAGGGCCACAAAACATCGGTCTTTAAACTAAAAGTTTAATCATTCTAAAATTTGTCAGGAGATAGGGATATGTTTCATCGGTAATCAATAATTTTCATGAGTGTTTTAATTTGAAAGTATATAACTCTCACGAACTTGTTATTAATACGAAATGGTAAGCCAAGCCGAGGGTAACTGATAGTAAGTTAAATAACTATTCCTTTTTTAATACTTTGAATGGCCACCGTATTGAAACCTTATTATTGATTAAGGCTAGATAACGAAATCATTCAAGCAGTAATGAATATATTTATATATTTCCTCTTTACTAAGTTTAGACTGAACGTATCAAGAACTATAGTATTTATCGTGTTCCTAATGTATCACGCTATGTCGTATAGCATTTAAAATGTACGCTTGCTATCTGGAAATACTACGTTATGCAAAAAGATAAAAAAAACAAAGAAAATAGCAATCATTATTGTAAATTACCTGAGAATTCTAAACAACTTTTTTGAATTATAATGCATAGTAACTTATATAACCATTCCTTTTCCAAAATTTGAAAGACCGCCGTCTAGGAATCTTAAGAGATGTTGCAAAATGTACAAGAATAACAATTCAAGGGAGTTAGCCAAGTTAAAATTTCTGCTCGAATGCAAATGACCACCATCTTGACATTGTGTATTTGTTAAGACCGACTGACGATATCATGTGCAGTAATTCATTAAATACTATTCATATTCATAGTATTTCATTAAATTACTATGTGCAGTTACTGTCTTTGCACCAAATTTTTTGTAGCAATTTTTAAAATTACGGTAGTTATCGTGTTCAGAAGCTTGTTGTGGACTCAAAAGTCACAGAAATTGTATAAACGTAATCATATTATACGTACTATTACAATATTGCAAGCTGTCATCCACATTTTACTAGAGTTAATACGAGGATACGATGTAATGTTGAGATGGAGAAGGAAAGCCTTATGTTGTAAAATGAAGCTTACAGCTAATCATGCATGTTAACATTAAATCCTCTGAAAACATGACTTCCCTCTTAACTCGTTAACTAACTTTCTATCTTACACATGTCTCTAATGGTGATTGTAGTAGTTATTTTGGTCAGTAATGAAGCACAAAGAAGATTTTCATTTAAATTTATTGGGCTTAGTGTTAAGAAGCAGTGACTAAGGTGAATATGGCGTTATTAGTCTGCTGTCTGGCTGGTAATGTTTTGATAATTTTAAGATAACAATAATTATAACTTTATGATGAATTGTATTATATACTTAAGAAATCTTTTAACGGTTTTGATTTTTTTACCTAACGATTTAAATGACCAAAATTGTCCGAAATACTTCGAATTCATAGTGTTATCAAATATAAATAAAACTACATTTATATGGTTTAAGTACATGTAATATGTTTCCTTTATATTAGACGTCCAGGATAGCTCACTTCTAAACCTGTTATTTTATTTCAACTTGACATGAACTAAGAATAACATGTTAATACACATACATCATTTGCAAATGTATGTTCTTACCATCTCCGTCCTGTCTTAAGGTAGACTTGTGCTGCAGCTGAAATCTGCTGCTTTTCGACAAACACCTTGACTGAAGAGGCAAATTGTAGCCGAAACAAGTCGTAAAGCAAAAGTTTGCTCGAAAAGAGTTTGGACTCATAGTTTTGTTTGCAACGAACATTGTCGAAACGCGCTTTGGTCGGACTTGAGCAATAGATCCCAAACGGGTAACCGAGCTCTTTATGACTTATTCACTTGAGTGACGAAACCCAACAGGTAACCGAGCTCTTTATGACTTATTCACTTGAGTGACGAAACCCAACGCGTAACCAACCTCTTTATGAAAAAGACCTTTTCGCGAACAACTTAAGTCGAAGCAGTTGGGAAAACATTTAAAACCCAGTTTCCCTAAACCTGTTTTCGTTATTGCAGAACTTATCAGCATGGAGAGAAGTCATGGAACTTGGGAAATTTCTGTTTGCAGCTAATACTGGTCTACATTGTCGTAATGGATAGATATCAACTCACCAAACAATATATTTGGCAAAGTAGAGTATCAGTAGTATCTAAGAAATCTGTGTTAATATTTTTAAGTTTGAATGACAAGTTTCTACCAAAAATTTTGGAAGTACTAACGTTTAATTTATTAGTTTTGTTTAATGATACCTACGTAAAGCACTTGTATTTGATTTCTTTAAATAACTTTTGTGGAGAAAACTTTTATTTCCATTAAGAAATTTGACATCCATACAGTACTAATATTTCAAAATTAATAAATCTTTTCCGAGAGTATACATAGCATGTCGTTGAAGGAGATACTGTATGAACAACACCACCTTGAACGTGATGATTTAAAAATGTTTTTAATAATACAAATAAAATATAAAAGAAGGAACTGTCCTTTTCTATATAAATTAAAGTATAGTTATAAAAATAACACCTGTAAATATATATACAGCAATTTGATTTTACGTTATTTATTTACCTTACATTTGTAAATTTTTAAACGAACAGATAATTAATCATAAATAATTTGCTTAGCTTACATGTAGTGTTTGGGAAATTCAGTATTTCATTGAAGTTGAAAATATCGTACTTCTTGAACATAATTTTTAAGAGGTATTGTGCTTCTGTAAACTTGTTATCATGATAAATATGTTAGACCATTCTTTCTGTTAGTAAAAATGCATTGACTTTAATATTATATTTCCGCAAAAAACATATATTTGCATAGGATAGATGGTGAGGTATTATTTCATACTGAAACACAGTTTAATATTGATACAACTAGATTACTTTCACACTGCTAGAACAAAAAGAGGAAGAGCTCTCTGTAAAGCGCCCTGCCACAAGTGACGCAATATTAACCAGGATAATGTTTAATATTGCGTTTAATATAACAGGATAAGTTATATTACAGTAACATTATTGTCAAGAATTAACTATCAGATAAACGAATTATAAAGTGTAGGTGGAGTATTACCTTCTGATGGACGTCTATAAGGAAATAGTTCTCAGGACAGCATTAAATCTACAATAATT
This sequence comes from Homalodisca vitripennis, assembly GCF_021130785.1. Classification (NCBI taxonomy): domain Eukaryota; kingdom Metazoa; phylum Arthropoda; class Insecta; order Hemiptera; family Cicadellidae; genus Homalodisca; species Homalodisca vitripennis. The sequence continues at coordinate 37,174,481 of NC_060207.1, forward strand.
CCAAATAAATATAATTTCAAAATTACACACACTATGATTTATATATAAACCAATTTATATGAACTTGTATTTTAATACATAAAAACCGTTAAAACTAACACTTTAATACAAATGGTGTGACATCAATACTAACGTATCAAGTGTTCAAAATATATGTGCCTGTATGTAAAATAAGCTGAAATTTACAGCAATGGTAAAAAAACTTCATGCTGCACTAATAATTGAAATGTCAACAATATAAATATGGCAGTATACTAGGAGAGTTTGTTTTTCACAGCAAATACTTTAAGTTGGTTTGTTATTATTTATTGACTAAATACAAACTAAAAATTCTAAAAAAATAATAAACATGAAAGTAATTAATTTATTATAAATGATATGACGAAAGATTGCAATTTGATTTTGACAACAAATTATATTAAAATGGAAGTGTAAAATGTTCCACTGGATATCCATGTAGAGCAAGTCAGCAACACTATTGTAAATATTGATGAAATTGTATTACATTAACTAAATCATAAGTCGAAAGATTAAATCTTATAATTATAAAAAAGTGAACATTTGTGAAGGAAAATTGAAAATTGAGGCACAAAAACATAAAGAAATAATGAAAATATATTTCAAATGTGGTTACTTGTTTCCAAATGTATTTTATTTTTTAAACAGCAAAACGACTACTGTACTATAACTTTAAAGTATATTTAATTATGATAAATAAGGATTTCAAAGAAAAATATATAATTGGATATTGGAATTCATATGATTGATGACACATTGATGACACCCAACGTGATTAACAACATGATTGATAGGGTATTTTGATTTGATCAAGTAATCTTAAAAACTTTTTATGGACTCATGGTAATGTTGTTGCTGTTAATTAGTAATATCGATATTATCAGGCTTCACATAACAGAAGTATTTAGAGCAAGTAATCACTTGTTACTTGCTGATGAACTGCACACAAGCAGATTCAAATGTTTGGAAGAAAAATCTAATTTCCAGGCTTCTAATTTTCACATTTAAAACTAACCATCAGGATTTAAAAACTCTCAATTAATTGCGTTACATTATAATGATAAAATTAATAACGAAGAGATTTTGTGTGTATAAATATTACATACAAAGACCAGTTGACTTAAATTCGAACTATTGCATTCTTATGAAACAAAATAGTTAATTTACTTTGTGTTTATCTAAGCAAGTAACAATTAATAATTGTTACTTGGTATGACTTAAAATTTATGAGTGAAACCATAGAATAGTTAAATTTTGTAGGACTGACACTTGTAAACGTTTAATGAGGAGACTCAATTCCTGTAAATCATATTAGGCTTTCTAGTCATCAAAGTGTTCATAATTAAAGTGCTACAACAAAAGATTGTAAAGGATAAAATTGCTGCAGTTAAAGTTTATTAAACTCTCGTGTACTCTCGTATTTCAAGAAGTATTTTATGATTACACGAGAGCAAGTATAACCTGTGTTATTCCACGATATAGAAGGATCACACCCTGGAGACTCATATAAGCTGCACGCTCTCTACATTCCATATAGGGTGGGGGAGGGGGCGGCTGGGATGATATGTTCTCTATGTGGTCTTCTCTTCTAAGTGGGTTCTTCTCTGTCTAAATATTAAACATAATTTGATATTAATAATGTTGCTTGTGTATAACATTAAACATTTTTATTAAAGAGAAATATGTCGTCTTACAGAACGACTTGATGCTTTTAAAATTTTAATATCCGCAAATAAACACAGTTAAATACCACTATGTTTTGTCTAAAAATTGTTTACATTGTGAGTACTTTTCCTGCTGGTTTAAGATCCGACGTAAACCCAAATAAAAGTTCTTTCTATCAGTATTATTTTAATCATAAAAACTATATTTCACATAGTTTCTTTATAGAAATACACTAGCTATTTCACTTACTATATCAGTATACGTATGTGTCATGTCCCTAAGACACCAGTTCTAACAAGTTTTAATTTCTGTTTATAACAGGGCAACATAAAATATAGTTCGAATATTAAATACGAGACAGAATACAAGGACTTTGTAGAAATTTGTATTATAAAAAAATCGCTTTTCTAGTATGGAGAAGTGCAAGATATCTAAGATGCGAATTGTCTCGATACTTTTATCTTGTTAAAACTGATTAAAACTTTTAAAGAGACAATCGGAATATCACATTCCTGATTAAAATTATATTTTCCTACATCTTCTCGCCTAACAAGAAATATTTAGTCGTACTTCTCAAAACATTCCACGTCCAATTCTTGTCTCCTTGTTCTACATTTTGATTAATCTTCACAGCTTGCATTAGGTACCGGTACGTATATTCAGTATTCATTTAGGCTATTTGGACTTTCCCAAAAAATTATATGAGTTCTTTTAATAATTTTCCGTTACTGAAATGTAACATTTTCATATAAATTTTTGACGTGACAACGTCTTAAATTAGGTTGCGGCTCGGAGTCACTCATGAAAAAGTGTAACGCCCTGGTAACGTTACGATGCCCGTCCAGTGGGTACGCCGCACGGGATCCGCACGGGATAAAGCAGATAACTGTGGGTCCGCCGCACGGGATAAAGCAGATAACTATGTTTATTCGTGAAAATGTCGAGTGCTTAGATTCGTCATTTACAACAACTACAACAATAAAGGTAAATAATTGTACACTGATATTTCATTATCGTAAACTATGATTGATTGATTAATTGTTAGATTGACACAAAAGTTGAGAAACTGAGTTTATAGGTTATGTCATACTATTGACAAATGTTGATAGTGTTAAGTAAAATTATTAGTTTAAATCACTCTGCAATCAATCTTAATTCAGTCAATTGAGAAGAAACAGCGCGTATTGCTAGTCAACCATTTAAAATAACAAATTATAACCTCTAACCTGTCATAACAGTGCGACCAAACAAACGAACTAAACCGACCAATCACCACGCGCGGAGTTAGAATTTAACTGTGTTTAGCAAGAATTTCAAATTCCAATTTTTAGTAAATGTTTTATTCAACTTTACCATTTACAATAACAAATTTTAATTAATTTCAAATTATGTACAATGTTTTAGTAAACAAAATATATTTCTATAGTTAAAATTTGTGCAATTCTTATTTTCATTCAATTCCTTGTTCCTATTGTGCAATTTAATAATATTCATATCAATAAATATTCTACCGAGGAAAAAGACGTTGTCACGTAAAATCTTCGCCCGTAAAACCGACTTTACAGGCAACCATAATTTTTTTTTTAATTTCCTTTTCATTTGAGGTGTAAGTAATAAGAATTATGCATACAATTTGGCTTACGTACAATACATTTATTACATATCTCCTTAATCCCCATGTTACTTATAAGTATACTGAACAGAGTGATCACTAACTACTCCTACCCTTTTACTTTGTAAACGGTTGTGGATAGGAAATTTAGGACTTTTTGTTTTTTTTACTATTTAGGTAAATACTGCCTTATATTTTATATATCAATATTTTTCAGACTGTCTCATTAAACGGGCACACTCCCATCTCCATAAGTTTACGCTCTTAGATGATGTTCTTGTAGAAAGAAAATATACAAATAAAACTTTTGAACAAACTGTATGCTTATATCTCTTTTTGCAATATTTTAAATCGATTTAAACTAGATCTATTTAAAAAAAATGTACATCCTATCAAAACAAAACAATTAATTATTCTTGGTTGATTATCAACATAAATATAAAGGATATACCTTTAAGACCCCGAAGAAACCGAAACTTTTAATACATGTTATACCGTTTTAAAATTTCTTATTGAAAACTTTGTAGAGAATTTAGACGGCCCAATAATAGTTTTATGTACTTTTTTTGTAGTAAAGGGTTTCTTATTAGCTTTTAAAATGCATAGCCCTTAAAAAGCTTTAATGCGTGGTAAATAATATTTCTAGAGCATCATTTTTGTTTATATGTTACAACAAGTTTCAATTACAGGCCATTAATATATAGATTAATTTTTTTATGATGACTATTATCAACTAAAGAGAATGTTTAATCAATATCTCAGATACTTTACATTAAATACTATGAGTACAGTCGAACTCGTGATACAGTAAACAAAAGTTCTGTTACTAGTTTAAACACTATAAAGTCGGGTATTTGTAATATCAATATATTTTAAGGATTCATCAAACATCTAAATAATGTACCTTTCTGTCCTCAACACGTCCATCTTTGGAAACTGCTTTCCCAGAATTTGATAGCTGTTTGTCTACGATGATATGTCATCTTGTTCATCACTAAATTGCTCCATTAGGTATAAGGTGATATCCTGATTATGTTGAAAATTAAATAGATATTGGTGGCTTAATATTCATGTTTAATGCAGTTAATGACAAAGTTCTAGAAACGCAATTATTACATTTTTTATATAGTTTTTGTATAAAAAAGCGAACCATAGGCCTATGAGAAAAAGATAAAAATAAATCAAGTGGTAGTACCTGTTGTACCACTAGAATTTATAGGGACATAGTATGTTAGGCAATATTGCCATGGCAACTAAGTACAATTTAGACAACAGAAAATTTACAAGTAACAGAACTAGGAGATACACATTTACCAAGAGCCATTATAAATCCATTTATTTTGTATTAAGCCATTGTAATTCAGATGTGGACATTAAACTTCTATACTCGCATTATCATGAATCCTATTTTTAAACCGATATAAACGAAATTATGAAATGAAATAAAAGTTATAACGTATAACAGGACGGAATATATTGCTATCAATACATATCAAACAATATTATGCAATCGATACTACTCATAGCATCATAATGTAATCGCTTTGTGGCATTCCATCAAGAAGCTAATTTCATTATTATATACATTGCGTGTCTGTGAGGCAGAAGTGTAATAGTAACACACTAGTGCTGTTCTAACACTGGTGTATATTAAATTAAGTGTACATGCGCTGATAACCCTACTATCAAACACCACCAACACCCAGAGCGGCCATAACACAATGTGATTGCAATATCGTGTTTTAGAAGTTACAGTAAAAACGCTTATATAGGTTTATCTGTACTTCTTTAGAAGGTTTGTTTGTGACTGTATATATTTCTCCGTGAATTTGAACAGGTTTTTATATGTACTACTAGCTAGTCCCTAAATCAGATAATTCCTTTATACTGTACACATAGAAGTTGATGACATGCGAGATTTCAGATATGTGGTTGAGTATATTTTTTCAACAATATCTGACAACTAACTTGCAGGTTAACAGTTTATTTAGTCTTATAGATACAATGTTTAACAAAGAAAATTGGAGTTCAACTTGATGAAAAGAGTAATCAACATTCTTCCCCGAAATTGTGGAATTCTAGTGGGAACTCTTGGAATTCTATTCAGTGTAATTTTATAAGTGAATTGCGAAACAATTTATTTTATGAAATATTCAATACTTTTAGGGTTAACGGTTATTGGTGTCATTTTGTTGTACGGCAACTTTATCTTCCTTATAAAAGATAACAAGCGTAATAATGAGTTTATTTCATTTCAAATAATTATTAATCAATACTGTACAGTATTTAAAATCTATATAATATTATTCGTCATAAAGTTTTAACTATGCTTACTAAAATGTAAGTATTTTTGAGATTTCAATAACCTTATTAGATAATTTATTAAAATATGTATATTTTTTATTGTTTGTAGGAACTGACAAAATGAAATTAATCCAACACACAAGTAAACTTTAATCACATATCACCTGCAAGAGCTAATTAGTTTTACTTTTCTTAAAAGCTTCAATATTTAAAAAAATCCATTGTTACTATAATGTTAAGAATACGTTTTGGAATTTGTTTGGCACTGGTGACAAATCAAAGTATCAAATCCAGAAACCTCTCTATTAGTTTCTAATTAAAGAAAGATTACTTAGTAATTATTTTAAAATGAAATGTCATTTGAAACTTCTCACCTCTGAAACAAAGTCAATACAGTAACACAAGCAAAAAGAAATGAACGAAGTTGTTGACTTGTAGATGAAGAAAGTTTGTAAGTTTACTTTGGACGTGGCAACATCTGATTCAGTAAAACTGCTAAATGCGGAACTGAATTAGTAATTATTTCTAGAAAGGTTTTTTATAATTTGTTTAATAATACTAACTGGCTAGTAATTAAACTGTTTAAAAGACATATGTAGTGTCTCTCGGCCAATGCATGACTGTATGAGAAATGCTAGACAGTTGTGGTATGATATTGTATTTTTCTACTTATAGTTAAATTATAATTGCATGTGTAAAAGCTCACCACCTTAATAGGCTTCAAGTAATAATATCAATGAAAGTAATTTTAAGTCATTTAATAACAAATAACTTGATGCTTATGTTACGATTGTTATTATCGTAACATGTCTTTACCATCACCCGATATTTACTGGTTTGTCTACTTAGTTTTTACAGTATATGAAGACTACATGTGCTTATATTGGACATCTTCACATTCTTGTTTCGTCAAAAACTAAGAACGAAACGAAAGTTGAATATTAATTTGTATGTCTAGGTTATGTAGATAATTACAAATATAAATATTAACAGTCTTTTAGTACTAATATAGTAATAAGAACTATTTGTTTGTGAGAAATGACTGGGTGAGAAAGTTCTTAATTTGACGACAGATATTAGACCAATTACCACCACCACAGTAGTCCGGGTAGAGACTACATTCCGTCCGTACATTTTGGAATCGTCCTTACAAAAATATGGGTTACAATGGGAATACGTAATTTAGATGTTCAGTGACGATCCAGTTTCCAATTATTGTAAAATGCTGGGTATTGAAATGAATACAAAGCAAATACACTTTGATTATATTAATGTTATTATAATGCATGAGACCCGGAGGTAACTGATCTACTTAATATTATAGTAATAACCGTGTCATTGATATTGACACTCTTAATGAGTGCTGTTCCGTGTAGAATTGTTTGTATGCAACGAAGGTGAGCAGGTATTGAGATAACTAAACTTGGGTCATGTCTCCAACCCGAAGGTAAGATATTAGTAGACAATTTGGTCCCCAGAGCATAAAGCGCTAATAATACGTATTCTCACACCATGTCTCTCGTATTTATGGGACACAAATAGAAATTTTCTTTACTAATCGAAAAGTATTAATGATCACGATGATGAATTATAATTCTAAAGTCTATAAAAATTTAAGAGTAGTGTTTATCATATGGCTTCTCTATCTCAACAACCATTCTTATGCAGAACCTTTTACAGAACCTTTACTTCTGCTTTACTCAACTTATGAAAACCAGCCGAACCACCCGAAAGATCCGTAAAGAGCCGTAAATATCTATTTGTTCTTTTGTTTGACTCATTCTACCACAATCACATGTCGGATGTTCTAGCATTCCCCGTTTACCATATACTTCCACAAGGTGCATCTGGCCACCAATGTGCAACATCGCTCCGAAAGCATACACTCTCTTCGAGAAAGGATTATGCTAGAACTTTTGTTTTTTCCTTTTAATACTAAAATTCTACACATCAAGCCACCAAAATTTGTTGGGTGTGTTGGGGAGGTCAGGCTACATCTATTAATATGTCACATGTTAAAATCTCATATGATCGAAACTCAGTTTGTTATTTATCATATGATTAGCCACAAGACAAAAAATATTAAAATGTTCGCTAACGCTCAAATAAACCCCATTAACAGCGCGCACCATCATTGAACTCAGTGTCACATGTGGGTGTACAAATAACGCTTCATGAAAAACTTCAAGTCTCTAAGTCAGTTCGTTTTTTAGATATCGTGTAACAGATAGACAGATAGGCAGACGGACAGACAGTCAAACAGAAATTACATTTTCCAGCCCCTCGAGTGGTTGGCTTAGCCAGAAGGATTACAAGGAAAATTCTCTTTTGTATTTTTGATTTCCTATGAAATGCAACTGAAACCATGAGGATCAAAGTAACATCCCGCTCTAGTATTTTCAGAATCCCCTGAATTTTTGGAAATGACGAAATGTGATATCCAATACGTTATGCAAAAATACATGTACCAACTTCAGGATGATTTATTTAATATCATTACAATAAACATCATTAATATTATTACAATATGGTTATGGTAGGCATGTGAATGTCATGTCAAAACAACTCAGTATTGTTATTATATTAGTACATATTGTGTTACAGCACGCGCTAAATTATAATCATTACCTTTAAAATTGTACGATCTTTAATGTTTAATGTTAGCAGAAGAGATTTGTATGTCAAGTGATAACATTTTTAAATAAAAAATGGCTGGGTTTAATTAAAAACAAAGAGTAAGTAATTACATTTAATTTGAAGCGTTTACCTTGGAAATTAACAAGTTGGAAAACAAAGTAAATTCAGTAACACAAGCGAACAAGTAATAAAAGAAGCTGTTGACTCTTTCATGAAACAAGGTTGAAAGTTAACTTTGAACGTAGTAGCGTTTGATTCAGTAATAGATAAAACTGGGCTCAATAAGAACTGAAATATGTAAGGGAGTTTTTTTATTTATTAAACATATCGTACATTTTTCTATCAGATTTAATCCTCTAGAGAACGGAAAAAAGTATAACTAAATAAATGTTAAGGCAAAATGGTATTTGACTACATTTGTATTTGTAAGGCTGTATATATATAGTATACAACGGCTGTATACAACCCGTACTTGTTGTTTTGAGATTGGGCTCGTTGAAGTGCTGGATTGTATTGTTAAGCTCTGTGAATGTCAAAATTTCCAGTTCTGGGGTTGATCTTGAGTTGAAACAGAGTCGTGTTGTCTGCGTATTGGATAATTTGCCCTTGATTAAGCGAAGAGCCAGCATCATTAACATACACCAAGAAGATAAGCGGACTGAGTATGGAACCTTGAGGGACTCCACGGCTCAGGCACTCCTCCCCCGATTGCATGTTTGAAACATTGACGAATTATTTTCTATTACTAAGATACTATTTAAGTCAATCGAGAGGCACTCCCCGTATCCAGTTTTTGAGTCGAGGTGTAATGATCAACGCAGTCAAACGCTTTCTATGAGTCTAGAAACACACTTAGCGTGTCTTTGAACTTCAAGTCCATCTACTATCAACTAGACGCACGACTGAGTTGAATGTTGACTTCCTACTTCGGAATCTAAAATGCTTTATAGATAGCACATTTTAACTCTCCAAATTATTCACTATCTGAATCAATAAGCCCTTTTCAAACACTTTACTGAAAGACAGCAACATCGAAATCGGGCGGTTATTTTTTAACGGAACACGGGCCGCCCTTATTGAAAATTGGGGTGACTGTGGCCGTTTTTATAGACTATAGAAAAGTACCCGAGCGAAAAGAGAGATTTTATTAGGTGTTCGAGTGGTTTCAGCAAACGATTTGTGCACTATTTTAGAAGCCACGTTTACACATAATTCAAATCATTTGACTTTTTGGATGGAAGATCTCTTATTACCCTGGCAACGTCCTCCTTTGTGACCGGTGACAGAGCCAGAGAGGAGCATGGATGCTGGTGGGCTCCGTACTAATGGGGGAAATGACTGAATCTGATCTGGAGTCCTTGGTCACCTCCAACCGATGCAAAGGATTTGTTTAACATCAACGACTCTGGTGGAATCACTGACTCATTCGTTTCAAATCTGTATTTCAATTCGTTTGCAGGAATATACACGTTTATTGTTAATTATGGTCCAAGTCTTTATGAAAAATGTTTGGACGTGAGCAATGTTTTGGACGATAGTGTCATGCTCTGATCACCTTTCAGTAAACCAACTTAATATAAACAGAATTTTTTATAGAATGGTTTTACTATCCCTGTATTATCTTGATGGTAATTAATTATATTATAGTGGTTTTACTGTAAACTTTATACACTCTGATCTAACCTTTGCCTTCCTACAATTGGATCAGAAGTACTATATTTAACGATTTTAGGACCTTGTATTTCAAATTCCTCTGAGGATGTACTCGGACCCTCTGCTAGTATGGCGGGTCCATACATCAGACTCTCCGGTGTTTTGGAGAGCTCCCTAGAGTAGATTTCTGGTAGTGTTACTGGTGTTATGCACAATGACTCATATAATTATTTGACAATATATTCCAAATTATGATAAATTAAAACAATCCTATTTAAAACTATTAACATCCGTTATGTTACTAAATGATGTTAATACAAATAATTAATACAAAACATCATATTCAATACGAATATACATTGTCATATGAGGTTTTGTTGCTATTACATTTTACTGTTACTTATTTAGTATTCTTTCAACGAAGTCGTTAGAAGTAAAAACACGAACGTAACTAAATTAAGGTAAATATACATAAGATGTATTAAATAATAATAAGCATATAATTTGCATAGTATATTATAAATAAATTGATGAATTGACAGTTAAATATGGATTTTAGTAACAAGCCCTGTTCGGAACGTGGTCAATACTGGCTGCTCAATTTCAGATCTCACATACGGTTCTACACGTACAATATTCCTCTCAGCTTACATGCTGTGGCGGAGCGGAAATATAAGGTGATGTAATAGCAGCACTGCTCTCCCATTACTGATCTCGCTCCTGGCTATCTCTCAATATATCCCCATCTGTATCCGGTGAATAAAAATGTTCACCAGTGTGTAACGGTATACTCTGTCAAAACGTGTCTCTAATAATGTTCCAAAATAGAATATTATAATATAAAACAGGAATAAAGAATGTGTTTTTTATATTTATGTTTTCTGAACTTCAGGCATTATGTCCTGCTGGAATCAATAAAAAGCAAATACTCCTGTATAACCTGACTACTGAAAAAAACCAAATGATCGTGTCTCATATGTAATACGATTAATTGTATACAATGTTAAACACGCCGTCTTCAGGTCAATATAGGAGACTGCGTTCCCCCACAATGGCGAATCAAATTTTTTCGATATAGATAATATAGTTTAGATAGAGTTTCAAACCGAATTTTAACCAGTTAATTTAACTTAGTCAAAAGGTATAACTATGTGTAGTGTTTGTTAATATCCGTCCCTGTATATGAACGGACACACACATAGACAGAAGGAAAATGTTATATATGGAGGCTTTCGCAATTAATTGGTGGAAGAGACTAGCTAAGTGCTCAACCGAGGAAACAACCTGGTCGATAGTTTTATATATACCAGTACATTTGAACGTAGCATTTATTTATTTTTCTGTTATGTATTGACACTACCACCATTAAACCCTTTACGTAGCATATATACATTTATATTATATCACCCTTTATTATTAAGGCGCTGAAAAGAGCTAAGGACAAATCTAACACACACTAACTTCTTTATTTAATGTTTTTTATTGACGATGGAAAGGATACTAGGATTTTGCCATTGTTAGAGGCTGTACATTTCCCAAATATATAACAATGGCAAATGTACGAAATCGTATTAACCTTACAAATCCATACTCAACACTTTGATTAATAGTATCGTTTTCATTTAGATTTTAATTTCTGTTACAGTGAGTGTTCATAATTATTTTTCAATCTGTTTTAAATGGTTTTGTTAAAACTAAGCTAAGGAATAATAGAACATAACGCTTAAATGTACAAATCACAAGCTAAAAGTTCAACCATACAATATAAGTATGAACAAGAATTAAAAAATCCAAATTAACAATAGCAATGATTTATATTACACTTATATATTTTTATCATATAATAATATATTGGTAACACGATATTGTAACTTCTTTGTTTTTTTCACTATCAGTAGCTAATATTGTTACTGAATATATTTAAGTGGCTTCGTAAATTAAATGTATTAGAACAACAGCTTACTTTGCATTTTTCTTTGATATTGATAAAAGTAGAACGGATTATAGCCCTGGAGTACCCAGCCATAACACGTACTCTGTATTGAGTTTTATATTTTATAAGGTGTACATCCTTCAAGTTGAACGAAAACCTTCAAGGTTATTAGAAATAATTGAAGAAGAGAAATTATTGTAAAATATTCTCTTTTTAGTAAGAAAATTTTACACCAGACGAAACTTTTATTGATTCCATACCATTAACCAGTTATGCATTGTAGTAAAAAATGAATAAAACACGTTAATTGTTGCTGATCACTTATTTTTATTTATTTTATAAATTTATTCAACTGTATTTTTTCCAATAGGACTTGTGTGTTTCATTGTTGTGCTAGTGTTTTCAACAAAACATAACTATTGTACACATAATCTTTTTGTATACGTAATTAATTTTTCACAATTTAAAAAATAACATAAAACTATACATTTTTCACTAAAATTTTCAAAAAAGCATAATTTTTGTAAACTTAATATATTTGTACATGTGATTAATTTTTTTACAGTTTCAAATATAACACAAAACTATAACGTAAAATATTTGTATAAATAGTTCTCTATAGAAAATAAATATTTAATTTTTCGTAAAAATGTGCTTACCTCATAATTTGTGATATATATTGCATTTAAAAAATAGCTAAAATAATAATAGAAAGAGGAAAATTCTATAAGTTACATTAATCAAGTTTCGTGCTGCCCACATTATTAATAGTTGGCAAAACTGAACATCGTAATCACGACTGTTATGACCGCCCCGAGTACTGGTTATGATTGCATGTTAACCGCAGCCCTCCTCACACCAAACTACCATATCAGTATATCAGAGCTGTCTGTACACTATTGTACTATTGGAAAACTGTGGTCACATAATCCAAACACATGCAATTGAATCACAACTATATTATAGGAAAAATTAGGTATTACAATAATGAGTTGCAATATAAATTACAGTATTTAAAAAGTAACGACTTTACAAACTGGACGTTAAACATATGTTGTTCCGCCACATATGTAGGTTAATTTCTTTATACAGAAATTAAACATTATTTACTAAATATATTTAATTACAACCCTTTGTTGTATCGAATTAACAATTTGGTTTTACAAATATGCTTTGGGACTGGAGTCTAGATCCCGAGTTTTCTGTTGAGATCCACAAACTTGATGGACTTTCGACTGAAGAGGTGACGGAGGCCATCAAAAAAATTAACTCTCGAATTGTCGGGGAGGCAGGGAGTTTGAAAGTATAGTTAACAAAGCCAAACAGGAGCTAACAGTGAATGGCATTGATTGAGACGAAAAGTTTGCCAATAAGCTGCTGAACCTCCGCAATAGAATGCCGAATGGTTAGCAGCAGGCTCAGTAGGTGTTATCGATGCTTCGGTTATGGGCACTCCTTGCGGGACTACATGGGACCCGAATGGAGTAAAAACTTCCTTCGGTGTGGTGTCAAGGACACAAGAGAAAAGACTGCACTTCTAATTCTAATTTCTCTAGCTTATTGTGGAAGGACACAAGGAAGCTAGTCCATTTATTCCTTAGGTAATTTACCTGGTTCTAGGCAGTGCGATACTTTTAAGTCTGAAATGGAAGAGACAAAAAGCAGGGCGCAGTAATTCATATCCTGCAGTGTATTCCTGAAGGGACCAAGGTGGCCGATGATCCTTTATATCATGTCGTCCTAAAAACTCAGTGTTGATGCCCGTCTGGTCAGTGAGCAGTATAGGTACAGGAATCCAATGTTTTGGGTGTCCGACTTCCTGGGTAATAGAACGTAAAAGGTATACCAGAAAGAAAAACATGGCCTCTACCAAAATCTCGGGAGAAATATATCCTAGACTTTCCCGCCAGGGCCAAGCTCGTTGTCCTAAACGAGGGTGACACACCTACCTTCCGGCGCCTACTTACCTACTTGGGTATGTAAAACCCAGGTATAATATGCAGTGAACTGCAAAAACAGTAAGTTTTAGTTTCATTTGATGCATATAACATACAAATATAATGTATACTACTTGATTGTTTGGTTATGGTCTATATTCACATATACATTACTTTACAAAACTCCAATTTATTTCATATCCATATTAGATATAAAATTATACATCTATAATAGTGTAACTAAAATAAGTATATAAAATAAATTTGAGTATATAAAATGATTGTTTTCTTGTTATTTTAAAAAATCAAACAGCAATCCAGCTTCATCTAAAACAGGATTGACAAGGAAGAAGTAGGAAATACCCACAGGACAATACTTGGGTTGCTTCCTTTATCTTTAACTCCCTGTTGGTTTCCACATTGTCTGAGCTGCATTCATTATTCACTCACATTTGTCTGGTGTTTTACTGGTTGGTTCTTCTTTGTCTTTCAGCAACAAATCATAGGAATTATAGGGGATACAGTAAACTGTTTACATAAAAAACAACTTTTACTTAACATACGTATACTGGGATATTGGTTTCAATGTTTTTCAAGTAATTAATTAATTTTTCCACCTTATTGATCTTCTCGTCGGAAATAATTTGAAGAGACTGGGTAAATACAGCAAATTATAATCACTTTACAATATCAATATTTGTTCTGTTTAGCTCCAGTCCAATTCAATGATGACCTTATTTTTAAACTATCCTTACTAAAATTGGTTCAAACACAGTACTTACACCTAACTTAGGTAAATGCGTCATTCAAGGTTAAGAAATAAAGTTTTAAGATGGCGGCCATTGAATTTAAACAAGCATTATAATTCAACTAATGGCCAATATAGAACAAAACGATATTTTATATTATACTAAGTAATTATAAAGAACATTTATTCTTACACTTTTTTCAATATCTCTTAAGGTTTCAAGATGGTGGCTGTGCAAAGTTTTAAAAAGGAATATATTAGTTATTATTTGTTATAGTGCAAAATAAGAATGTGTTTTAAAATTCTTAGTTCATTTACTATAATATTATTTCTAACTTTTTTTTATATATCGTAAGATTTCCAGATAGCCAGCATACAAGATTTGAATAATATTAGTACAGTACTTTACATTACTTATATAATATATATATATATATATATATATATATATATATATATATATATATATATATATATTTATTTTTACATTTTTGAAAGTTATAAAAGTATGCAATTGATCTATTATAGGTTTATGTGTACTAATACAATTTCTGATTATTTGTAAATAAATAGAGTAAACGTTGGGTTTATATCAATTATATATTTTATAAGGCTTCAAGACTAACGTGGATTTTCTAAATGTTCGAAAGTGTATTACATTAATGTGTCAACATTGAGAGGTTTTGTCCCACCAGTTTTGTGCAAACTAAACAGCTAAACATTGTATCTTCAGTTCGACAGATGACGGTCACATGTGAAATCTTCCTTTCCCCTGACTGAGCCGGAAGGGATATTCAATATCTTATACTCACCACGACTACATTGCTTCAAAATAAATAAACGTTATTTATCTTATGAAAAGATCAGTTTAAATAATAAGGTTGCAACAGACTCACTCTACAGGCTTACTTTGGATTTTTCAGAACCATACTATTAAGAAAGGGAGCACACTCGTTTTACGAGGAGAAACAGTTACTGTCATTTTCGTGAGATTGGTGATTATTGTTGATGTTCTCCAACTTCATACCTGAATTAACATGAGATAGATTGCCTAGGTAGTTCGTAAACCCAGACGTAGTGCGTGCGAATTTGTGTGGTACTTCATATCATGAATTCGTTCTATGTATTTGCTATAGATAGCTAACCAACTATTATATAACTATATGGCTTACGAGTTCATGTGTTTAGTGTACCCGTCCTGGCTGAATCGGTGCTAAAACCAAAGAACACTTGTCGCCAAACCAAGTAGACCTACTGGTAAATCATAACGAATGGAGTCGATTTAGTATTGATTAAGTACGAAAAAGAGCACTTTACATTACTTTAATCATCTTCCAACTAACATATAAATTTTCCCAAAAACTGTATTGTATTGCCCACCTAGAATTGTTGTGTAATAATTATTCTACTATATTTGACTGACGCCAAAGGTATAAAGTTATCTTGATTAAAAAAAGATAGGCTGCTTGTAAACAACATTTCAAAAGGACTGCGTATGTATAATAAATTGAATTCAATAGAGTAAAAACACTTATTTAGTTAAGGCAAATTAAAAAAACACCCAATTTATTCCTTATTTTTCCTACTTCTATCAAAGTTAATGGACTACTGCGTATACGTTATTTTAAACACTCGTTAAATAAAAGAGTACTCTCATATAGTCTCTTTAACTATTAAGATGCGTTTACACCATAACAGTAAGCGGGGAAAAGGTTTAAAACTAATAGAACTTTAAAGTAAGAGACTTTAATTGTTTTTATATTTTTGAAAGTATAAAACTGTTATGAGTTGTTGTGGTATTAAATAGGGTTAACTAACACTAACACTAAAATATTTGAACTAGTCAAAACCTTGTATGTTTTATTTGCATTGGAATAAGTTGTTTTCTTCTTTATTGACCATTTTATTGACAGGTTTTTTTAAAGTCATTATTTAGCCATAAATTAATGTTAAAACTAAATTAAAAGGAATGCGGAAGGATATGAATATTAACTTTCCTTTTTCAAGCTTTATGAGAAAATACCAACGAAATGAAGGCAATAAGCATCAAGAGCCCTTATTTAAGGTTGTTATAAATTTCAATGTTTAAAAATGTATCTAAGTTGACATTCGAATTCTGGTCTGTTCTTTGGCAGCCAACAATAACTCTGGGACAGCCTGTGGCCGAATGGTTTAAGGGGTTGGACTTTGTGTCCGAGTTAGAGATAGCACATGATTAACTTCGATCTCTGATCACTGTACTTATTATCAGTTCAGTGCATCTGTCTTCATTCAACAGATGTAAAACCGAAGTCTTATGGCTCACTAAGATGGCAACTTGAAAATGACAGAATAAATACATTTGTAAACAGAGTAAAGCACATGCCTTTTTAACATGTAAAACAGTAACACATGTAGGCCAACTACCCCAACACATGTAACAACATAATCACTTAGTGACTCCATGTGTAGACTCTTATACGAGCATATTTACCTACTCAATGAAAGAATCAATGTATAATGTAGCAAAACATCTCAAGAAAGATTAAATCCAGACTTTACATGTTGCATTAAACCTCATGTTTGCATAAGATGAATGCGTTCTACGATAGCCCATGTTCATCACTGGGGTTAAGCTGAGCGAGATTGATGTCTATCACTCAGTAGGCTCGTACAATTTCTCTTTTGCCTGCGGAAGGATGTAAAATTCCTCATCTGTAGGACATGTCAAGAATAACACGAGCTACAGACTTATCCATACAACATCAGCGAAACCGGTTACACAACACTTGATGTGCCGTACTCCTATCTGTTAATAATATTGATAGATTCACACAGGCCTGTTACCATGGTAGTGGCAAATAAAGCAACAAAACAGACCAGCCTTTCTACTCTTAATCACCCAATGATTTATTTACAATTAACAACATTACCTCTATAATATGAATCCGTTTCATACAATATACTTTCTTCCAAAGGTTTGCCAATTATTTCAACTAATTGGCTGCGTGATAATTGGCTGTAGTTTATAATTACATGTTGATAGTGTGGTAATTACGAATAAACAGACTTATTTTAAAGATACAAATATCTTTATTACATCTTTTTTATATCTTGATTAGTATTTTTGATTGCACAAAGCAATATTGTGATAACAAGATCGTAACTACTTCGCAATAAAAGCTTTCGTTACAAATCGTATTATAGCCACAATAGTTTAAATTGCTGAACAAAAGGGTACTGAAAAACGAGAAACCAAACACTGGAAAAAAGCATCTTATACTATTGTATTAACACAATTATCGATAAAATTTAGTTGCCCTCTCTTGGTTCTTAGAAACAAAATCATGAAATAACGTGGCATTTTAATTTAGGAATTGTTTGTACAAAATACCTGTTTTATTCTAATAGTTTGTTTCGTTTTTTATTTGAGTACAAGCAAAATTAATATGCATTATATTACCTGTTAAAGAGAAATTAAAGCAAAACCTATTACATGTTAATTTTTAACTCGAGTTAACCCAATCTGTAGGAAAATATGTCGAATTAAAATTATTATACACTTGTTACGGATATATCAATTATAGCTTTATATGATGATTGTAAAATTAACTCCGAATCACGCACACTTAATAGAATACATAATAGAATAAAGGCCATTGTACAAAATAAAAGTTTGAGCTCGTTGTGCATATTCTGAAAACTTATAGTTAACTTCCTTTACTAGTAAGTTTTCTTAAAAGAAATGTCGAATATCAGTTTTGTTGTCTCAAACTGATGGAACAGGTATTTAGTAGGATCGTTAACATCTTCTTTAGTCTAATATGCTCAGTTTCTTCTGGAATAATTATCTGAATTATTTTAAGTATTTAAAATTATTATTTGGGAGCATACAATGTTTTTTCATATAATGTATTTTGTATTTTTGTAATAAGTTAAAACGGGAATACTTGCAAATGTCGTGACTTATTTGCAAAAGGATATACTGGAAACCTTATTTCATATATTTCCACTTTACGAATTTATCTAAAATGGTACGTTTCTTATGCAACATTTGCTACATTTCAACACCTTCTTACACCCTACATACAGGTATGTCCTTCCAATCAATCTTCTCAAATCTCATTGTTATCCTTTTTTGTTCATTGTGTTTTTTTGTTGTTGTTGGAAACGCGTAAAAAACAAAATGATTCTTGACTAATAGCTTTGAGTTAGGCAAAATCTAAACCCTGCAGTTGCATCTTGAACGACGTAAATAGGCTGAATTAAGTATTATTTCCATTATGTAATCAACGATGGCCTTGAACTGAACCAACGTTATTAGTGTTATTGAAGATTGTTATAACCAAATGTGTTTTATATCAATCCTGGGTTGTGGAATATGCCAGAAGATATCCAATTTTTGTGGATAATTGACAGAATGCTGGCCTTGGTCTTGAGATTAATCTTTGAAATTATTGTGTTAGTTTTTGTTAAAATCACCTTTTAATTGCTAGAAATTATTTACATGGTATCAAAGTGCCCTTGGGTTCAACTGTGTAGACTAACAAATTTAACTTTTGTATTTTCAAGAGAGAGGTTTTTATCGTCTTCTGAGAAAAACTGGGCAAACTTTTGGTGTAATGTTTACAAGGTGACCAATAAGCAAACATTGTCTCTCCTGTTACATGTTGTTTGTTATATTCATTAAACTTGTTCTCAAAGTTCCGAATTACATGTCAGTTAAAAACACAACATGTATGGTGAATATAAATATTTTAGGATGTTTGGTTGCAATTTCTAACATTAAGCAGAACTTAGTAATATTATCCAGTTATTTGATTTTTCTTTTCACATTCCGAGAACCTGTACTTTTGGCGGTCAAAGTAAGATATACAATAATATAAATAATAGGCCTACAAGGTGACCAAATTAACTTATAAGCACAAAATCTTACCAGTATCTTTATATATATTCTCATACATCATCTATATGTAAGGCGTTAACAATGATGCCGTGTAACAATATCCGTAATGAATCTCATAATTATTGTCTTAGCATAATAATAACTGGGTGGAATAAACACATATTACTGGGTGGAATAACAATAACATATTAATTTGTGTAACTTGTAAATTATCCAAGTTTGTTGTTCTTAGGACAAGTTTTATTTTACAAATCCATTTTTATTCAATTTTCATAGTACTTAATAATGTTTTCCGTTGAAGTACATCATAAACTTAGATAAATTAATGAAAAACACTTCTATATGTGTTGTAGAAGTTTGTTGTATGTAACGTGTTAAAGTAGCAGAATTGTGGCTTAATATAGCTGTATAGGCTACATTTCAAAGTCAGCTTTACTATTTTATAAGTACATCAAATTTACTCTCTTTTCAGTCTACATTGACAACGTAACTTCAATAATTCAAATTTCCATTCATATGCCGACGATTTACAGAAATATAAAGACACTTTTGACATAAAAATAAACACACTTGCGTTTTCAATAATAAATCCTGACTTTGAATCAATTGTCTCTTGGGTTGAAGTTAAATGAAAATAAAACTGAAACCATGGTTATACGTACCACAAGACTCATGAATTTAATTGGCAATGTACCGAAACTTAAACTAAACAATCACAAACTTGAATCGAAAGGCTAAAATAAAAGTCTCGGACTAAATTATGAACATATTTTTGAAATGGACGGATCAGGTAACTGCAACTTGTAACAGAATATTTGTTAGCATTTACTGTTTTCAAATTATTAACAGCCATGGACATGTTTTTGCATGTAGAGTTGCATATGCAGTATAAGTGTAACGTGAACAAACAATCCTAAAATTACTACTTTTTGAAGTAATGAATATATAGTCTACGATTTAACAGTGCAATTCACTAAACCCAGACAACGTGTTTATTCGATTGGCCGGTCTGCTATAAACTACACGAATATTTCCAGTATTGTGAAAGGCTTGAATGTAGATTTGGAATTGATTACTGGGCTTGAACAACTTATTGCTATCTTCCACTTAAAGCTGAAGGGAGTTTTAACACTTTAAAGTGGTGTAAAATGACGAGGGAGTAAACTTTAGTATGCAGCCTACACTTAGCGTTATGTTGTCTTTATCGAATATTTTGATATCTTTTATCAATTTTATATAAATGTTTTGAATTTAATATTGACATTTATTTAACTTAACATATGATTTCAACTAATTAATTATAGAAATGTTTAATGTAATAATATACAACAACAAATAACTATTGTTTAGAGAATTTTGTAAATGGTGATGATAATAGAAAACTGTGTGAGATAAACAATAATTGAAAGTTCTTGGCAAACTGTCAAGAGAAGTTTGAGGAGCAGCAGACTGTCTAGCAGACCATCTTTGTGATATTTTGTACTGCAGGGAAGTGCGCCTGTCTATGGAAAATACTTTGCGCTATGCGGGTTAGCTATAAATACTGTACCGTTTGTCTGATACGTAGGTCTCGGCAAAAGATAGTTTTGTTATTTCTGTTATTCTTAATATTAAATTTATTTCATAAAAAATATAATTTATTATTTTTGTTGTTTATGGATTATAATATCCAATGATTATGATGTAATATGTTAGTTGGATCATATATGGAATAATTCGATAACAATAATCAACTAATGAGTGTAGTTAACCGCGAAATGACTGGAATTTCGGACAATTACATTTAAATTAAGTGCGATCATATTGTTAAAGTTCAAGGGTTCATTTTGATTTAGGTACACGCTAGGTTGTTAATAATTAATGGTCTATTCTATTTCAAGATGGAAACATTTGTTACAGCATTAGATGAAGCAATATGACAATTTGAATTAAAACAAATGAGTATGGTAAAAATGGTGTAAACATTATTTTAATAAAAAAATCACAGTTTTTATGGACTGATTTAAAGTGTATGTTCTAAGGAAGTATTCATAAAAGAAAATTGTTTATTCGTAATCAATTGTAAAAGCTCATTTTGAATTGTTTTTATGACGTGTAATACAACAAAATATTTGTAACTAATACAAAGAGGATCCAAACAAGTTGGTGTTCAATTTTAAAAATCCGTATCATAAAATAGCAGAATAATTTAAACAAACATTTAATAATGACTATTATTTCGATTGTGAAAATTGATTCTCCATTTTCAATCAACAGCAGGATTGTAGTTACTATTTTGTAACGCCGTAATGGTGGTAATATTGAAGGTTCTCACATTACGTACGCTAATTGTTCATTAATATATCCACTACTTTTCATTTTATATTATATAAATAATTTTTATACAGATTAATCAAAACCTTTTAAAAAAAATATTAAAGTACGTAAACTATGTCCTCAAAAAATATATGAGCAATTCATGCAAATAACATGAATAAAATTTCTTTTAAAATTAGGCCTTTTGCCACTTTCTAATATGTATATTTCATCTTTCTGAAAAATCTATATTAGATAAATTTATAGTAAATAAATTTAATTACGGGTTTCAATTTTTAATTTTATTCACTATTGATTGTGGGTCAGAAAAAATAAAACGAGAATTGGGGTGAAGTTAATCCCCGGATCATGGCGGCGCGGCGGCTGGTGGTCACTTATCCCCTATCTTTCTTTTCTCGTTAATACCGCGTAGGATTTAGTAAAACCTTTGTTCAAACATCGTTTGCTTTGGTCATGGTTAATATCTGCTAATCTACAACAAACATCATTTTACTGTGCCTATAGAAGAACGTATATGATATAAGTAAATTGATATTTTATCAACACAAGCATATCAAGTGTATGTAAATCATACGAACGTTTGAAGTATAGTAACAAACTCTTAGTGTCAATTATAAGAGCTTTATGTTGTCTATTTTTTATTTGTACTTGCCTTTAAGCTTCTTTATAAAGTATATACTTATACATGAATATATAGCAAAACAACTGTAAATTGAACCGCATAAATACCATGCTCTACCTCAACAACTATTACGCCTTTAATTTTTGACGTAAAATTATAGGGGGTAGCTTATTTTAAAGATGTAATACACACACGCCTAAAAAGGTTTTATTTATTTTTAAATATGTATATTCAAAAGAAGTTAATAAAAGTTTGAATTTTGTCAAACTTTACAATATACAAATACAATATAATTGAATCGTAAAAAGTAAGGGTTCTGTGGTGTAATGGTAGCACATTCACCCGGCAAGTGAGAGATCCGGGTTCGAGTCCCAGCGGAGCAAGTACTTTTTGTGATTCAATGTTTATATATATATATATATATATATATATATATATATATATATATATATAAACATTTGGATTTATTAATGGTGTCTATATAGTAGAATAGAATATTACTAAATTTAATATAGTCAAAATTGAAATAAGTATTTTAAAACCAAAAATATGATAATTGTAAAATCTAATAAATCTAATTGTAAAATCCTACCACTCTTATCGAAGTAGATAATCTTTTAATTAAAAATGTTTAGTTTTAAATATTCTTTTGGTTAATGATATATACTATATTTTAAAGTTATCTTACCAATTTACATCAGTATTGGACAAATATTATAAAAATAAACTCAAAAATCTAGCTAGATAGTTTTAATTTATAATTAAGGAAGAAATAAAATGGGGGAACGGTCAATTTATTCCTACCATTGCAAACTAACATGTAAGCAATTTAATATTCCAGTATGTTCAGCGAAAGAACATTTCTTGAATTTGTGTAATAAACGACTTTTAATTTCTTATATAAAACTGCAATAAATGTTTCCTGTGATAAAAAGAAAATTAACTATTTGTTTTTCAAACTACATTGCTTCATTTTTTAATTTTCTTGTGGTTTGAATTATCAATGCCTAAAATAATAAATGTTTTATAAATAACTCCATTCTAGCAGAGAGATCTAGTATTGACTATTCCATTAGGAATTTTCTATATAAAAAGTTGTATTCTGTCGATATTACGCAAATTTTGAGGTGCGACATTGTGTTAGTCTTTATTATAATCACATATAAGGAATATAATTGCAGGGCGTAGTCAGATATAATAGAATTACTAACACCATTCTATTTAAATGCCGTACATGTGGGATTAGAGTCGATTACAAAGAATAATATTCTAAATGTTTTTCGTTCTGCTTATTCTCCTTTCTCTCCATACACTAGCAATTTATTTTCTGTTACCATGTTTGAAATAATTAAAAACATAACATTTTAAAATCACGTAAAACATGTCAATCTACATATATACAGAGTGTTTCAAACCACTCATCTCAATTATCTAGTGGTCAGACAGCTAACAACAAAGGTTTAAACAGATTCCCCACTAAATTGACACCGAATAATTTGTTTAAAAATGCAGGGGTTTCCAAAAACAGAGGGTTGTATGTTCGAACTAAACACTTCAAGTGCAGACACGTAATTTTAAAGATCTTTGCATACTTTGTAAAATTTTTGTGAAGAAAGTATTATAATCTTTTTTATCGTTTCAAAGTGGTCTAAAGTGAATAGAAAATAGTGTTTTTATAGTTTTATTACTGCTCCTGTGATACGAACGCTCACTGACATAATGTTTTGTTCAATACTTCATGACACAGTGTTTCAAATTAAACTGTATTAAAAAAACATTAACTGTAAATGCCCGTTAATCAGGCAGGCGTTTAAGAGAGAGCCTATTGTAGCTGTAGTACTGTAGTTTGAAACTGACCCCTCGAGCTGAACGTGCTGTTATGTGAGACTGTAATGAGGAAATTGCGGTCCTGAGTGACATCCAGTGAAATGACCGCAGTAACTGTAATGAGACTCGGTACAACCCAATAGCTGTTTGTGTCAAAGTCCAAATTATGCCACCAACGGTTTGACATTAACAATGACGACCAAATTTTCACTTAGTTAGCATTGGAGATAAAATACCACAAGTTTGATTTTTTTCTCTTAGTTTGAAGTCATTTGAGGTTTTAAATACTTCTTACTAAATTGAAACAGACCATTAGTGTACTTTTGCTCTATAAATGAAATTCTCCCATATTTAGTTCCGGTTTTACATTGTGATTTACATATTAATATTATTATAAGTTTTCAATCCAAGTTATTATGAACCAATTATGTATTAAGAAAATAAAAAATATCGTAGAGTATGTCACATGTACTTATTAATTCGTTACCTTATATGTGATTGAAATAAATCGTAGTTAAATATTATTTCCTCATTCCTTATTCACATACTGTATTCTATCACCTACACGTAGTCTTGGCAGTTTTTTATTTTCGTCATTTGAATTATTTTATAAATAATAGATTACATTGTTATGTCAAACAATATATGTGAAAACAATTAAATCATACTTTTATTACAGTCATTATTTATTGTATTGTTAGTTTTGTAATTTCCCCTCTTGACTATCACACAATGAACCCGTAATCTCTTATTGGTCGCTTAAAAATTGTCTGAATCTATTGATAGAATTGTTCATGCAATATTTGTAGGTTTTTAAACGTCCCAAACGTTAACAAAGGCAAATCGGCTAAGTCTGTAAAGCGCTGTAGTGATAACTCAAACATGAAGGTAAACAAAAGTTGCTAAATTTGGCCATATAAACACCTACAGTTGTGAAGTTCTCAGCATATTGATTGCACGAATAAATTATTAGACCCATGTTTCGAAAGGTACTCAGAAAAGGTAAAAGGGAAATGACGTCTTATTGGTGCTGATGGGTTAGATGTCAGAAAAGCACTTCTTAGCAATAAAAATTGTGGTAAGGAAAATCATTCTACGGACCTAAACATTGTGTGTCAGAGAAGCTACCGTAAAAAAGATTGAAAATGTAAAACAAAAGACCCTGGTCTCCAATGCCTATTGACAATGTTACCAAGACCAAATTCAAACGAAAAAATGGTATTAGCTCACAGTTCACAGGATCCCAAAAATAGCTAGTTGACGATCTGACTGTTCAGGCATAAGGAATACCTTCTAGAATCTTCGAATAGTCAGAGAGGGAGCAGGGGCAGACATTCAGCTTAAAAAGTGACTTTTGTATTCATATGTGGAGCGATGTGCGTACTTTTATTAATTTATAAAAGATAAATATATATTACGTCAATTTAAATTTTTCATTATATTTAAAATTTGTGTCCAAATCTCATATTACGTATCAAAAGTTTTATGGCAGAAGTGTTCTTTTCAAAACGCAACTCTCCATATTATTCCTTTATGTAACTTTTAGCCTTTATTACGTTCTTCATTTACTGTTCCGAATCTATGGTCATAATTTATTATATATAATAACGTAATTTTTGAATTTGTATGTCCCATGTGTAATTAACTACAATTGTAAAAAACTTTAGTGTAAAAACCCATGTCTTCAATTATAACAGTTGGAACGTTGGAACAGTTAAATCACAAACTGTTGACTAAGTCTTGAGCCCGAACTCAGGCTAACGTAATCTTAACTAATTACTCTTGGAAATAATTCAGATGCGTCAGACTGTTGTGACTGGTATCTGAGATGTTCTCTGTACACCAACTCAACAGTAACAGTTTAATAGTCTTATAATAATTTATGCATTTTTACGATTTCTTTCACAATTAGATAAATAGAGACCTATTTATCTGATTTATCTATTCATCTGAAGTATGTATACAAATGCATAAGTTTTAAAAATATTTCTTCTGCCGATTATTTAATATATTCTTGCACTTATTATGTTAACTTTTAACCGTAATGCTGAAGACATTACGGTCATTATTCGTTGAAAGTCAGAGGTCCAGAGTACTTGTTTTATTTGAATGAAAGGGCCTCGTACGCTAGCCTTCGATGCAGGTTGATAAACAGTGGACCTGACCGAAGTATATCTAGGATAGAACAGCTGATTTGATGATTTGAATATAACGTTATTTATACATTTTTTGTCTCCTGGTTGTGAACTACCTACCTCCCTCCCTCCTCCCTAAATTCCTCATCCCTTATTAATTTTAAATCAAGATCTATTCCGTTGCTAAATTTAGTTACATAGTGGTCTTGTCCATAAGTTTTTAAATCAACTTTGATTTTCTAGTTAAGAAAAAAACTTTTATTTAGTTTAGGTGCTTATTTAGTATAAAATAATTTATTTGCAAATAAAAATTTAATAGGCACTGATCAAATCATCTGGGTAGAAACAAATATATTTTGAAATTGCAGATTTGGACCTTTCAGCATAGTTACTTTTTGCATATATGAAAAATGTTATATTCATAAGAAGGTAAGAGGATAGAATAAGGCATTGTTCTATTTTATTCAGAGATTTACAGGTAGATGACCAATTTTAGAAAAAAATGGGGGAATCACAATGAATAAATGTGATAGAATTTGCATATTTTTAGAACACAGTTACGTTAATATTCTGGAAGAATATAATGTGTTATACTTATAATTCGTTTTTATAGGTGTTTCTTAGAAATTATATTAATAATTGATTTGCAGTTGGTTTTAGTTAATATTGAACGTATATGAATGTTAGTGTTAGTGAGATTATCTAGCATACGTACTGATTTCATTTTTAAAGGTGTTATTAAAGTTACTATTCAAGATTTCAACTTATAGAGCTGGAGGTAGTGATGCAACTAATTGGTATTGCTCAAAAGATATTCACTACTCCAGTTGCAACATGTTTATTTTACTCGTACCAAATTAAACCATGACATGTGATGTGTAGTGGTTCGGTTTTAATTACATTACATTCATACTCATATGTCGCAGTTTCGTTAATTTCATATTCGATTAAACACATATTTATACAAATGTAATGATTTTTCGCATCAAATTAATTCATTTAACAGAATTACATGTAACAGAAAATAAGTCTAGATATTATGTTTGACAAAACAGTGTTTTTATCAGGAATTTATTACACATGGAAACGAGAACAGTCATTTTAAATTTAAAGTTGTGAATAATTTGCACTTTACTCCCTTAATATTTGTAATATGTATTATGTTAAGTTATGGTGGTTAATTCAATTTAATTTTGGACAATTCTAACTGATATTTATGTCGTACACTATGTCTAAGTTACGAATAGTAAAAGTATACGTGACTACACTAAAATGTAGTTGACACAAAGGACGTGTGCACAAACGTTGTTCTAAGGATCTAGTTGTGTGGGCTACAAGAGAGAACTCTCTCCTCTACAACCGTTTGATTTCAACCATTTCAATAATTTGAGCGAATTGATCGTATGTGACCGTACGGAACAATTGTTGTTTTCATTAGACGTAGCCTGTTACAGTGTGTAGATCGGCTGAATAAATCATTCGAATCACTTACATAACCTCTCTGTCAACTGAGTGTGTACGATCCAATGTGCTTATTGCATCAAATTGTGAATTTGGTTTCCTTTTATATGAGGATATCAATTAATTACATTGAATACGTATCGTAAAACTTATGTAACTCTGCCCCTAAAATAAAGGATTTTGTTATTTCCATAAAACAGATTAAGTATTAATCCTAGATTTAGTAGATGAACAATTGAAATGTTTAGGTCATTCGAAATTTTGATGGTACCTTGAGGTTTGAATAATGGATATTCCATTGAATTTTATAATTCAATAAAGAATAAATTTTATTAGACTATATTTTTAATTATAACGTTTGTGTGATTGAAATTGTGAAATTTATATTTGTAAACTTGCGTGGGCCGAACATTATTATTAGTAAACATTTGCTACGGCTTCAAATTTTAATGAACTTTGGAATATTTTATGATGTATACTTTTCATATCTTTATAAAGTAGATTACGTACGAAGTTGTTTGACAACAGTGCAATACTTGAAAGACATTAACATTATTAGAATATTAATGGTAAGGATGCCTTATATACTGCTCCTTGTGGTGTTTTTGTGTAAAGTTTTAGTTTTAAGAACCTAATTGCCTAATGGTAAAGCTTGAAAAATTAACTGTCTGCAACATATAGCTTTGGGAGTAAGAATGGGAATAAAGACGGTTTTGATAATTAATTGAAACCACAATGAGGCGAGGTAAAGGAGCAATTAGGGATTGTGTAGTGAAAGTCAGGTGAGCTGAAAGTGTTTGGTCTGATGTCGTACTATTATGTAGCCTGAATGCCTTACTAGTTTTAGGTTAACTTTTATTCCTTGAATTAGATTATACTCAATATTAAGTAAAGTAATAATAAGAGGAACGGACCTATTTGATTTGTTCAATAACAGAATCATTAGTTGTTTTCAAGTTTATTATGCAGGGGTAAAATTTCAAGTTTTGTGTTACATACAATCTGTAACTAAGGATTCCTAAATTCCGAATTCTTTAAACCTCAGATAGTTTTATAGGTCTACTTCGGTATATACAACTTACTATATATATACCTTCTACGCTCTAATGTAGAAATGTTTATATATTTTTCAACTATCATGCTATCACATGTGACAGAAAGTACATGGTTCTACACACAAATAATTGCAATCCGGTGATGGGAATTGATTTATTTGACATTAGGTTTTAATAAATTTGTCTACCATAATGTAAAACTGTTTCATGAAATGTATAAAATGTGTTATAAAGAAGTCTTGCAATAAAATATTTTGATGATGAGGATAGATATTTTCCAAACTTTCTTATAGCAAAATGTATTTAGTAATACTAGAACAATTTAATAATTTTAGCTCTACATAAATACTAGAAAAATTGACCAGGAAAATCAACTTGGTCGTGTTTATGTATACAACATTGGGAAAACGTTTCGTATTTTGGGTAACATTCAGTGTCGATGACTCATAGTAGCAGTGGTCATTCATTTATACTTATCGTTACATTCTCACTAATACCACAAGATTTAATACAACCTATTTTCCAATACCTTTACTTTTATTTACTAAAATTACAATCTAATCTTCTAAATAACGTTTTTTGTGTTAATACTCGTATTTTCGCTTACGCTGAACCGTTACCCCATAGAGTGACATGAACCATCATCGAACTTTTTGCTGCTCCACGTATAGAAATGAAGCTTCATGTAGTTTTATATCTTTAGGACTGTTCGTTTTCTAGCTGTCGTACAGACGGACAGGCAAAAATAAAATTTGTCAGCCCTTCAGGTAGTAGGCTTCGCGGACGCTTCGCTGACCTGTACCGAATAGACCTATAAACTCGATGTATTGGTCAAAGCTTTACTTCTATAAAGGCAACATCAAGTTTTATGATAGTGCATGGGATTTTGGAGAACATTAGTGAAATTTTCACGTTGAAACTTGTGGCTTCCACGATTGAAACGTAAAATACTTAATTAAAAGGCTATGTAGTCATTTAGAATTTTAACATATGACATAGGAGCACAGGAATGATTTGTATTGCTTCCCAATTAGGAATACTGGCTAGTTTGTAGCCCTGAAATCTCGGCATCTCAACACGGCAATCCCCTGGATGATTATAATTTAAATTTCAGGGCATTTACTTAAAAAATCATTATTTAGAACCTCTGTAGCATAGAAGTACAATTGTCATGCAAATTAATCTACAGTAGGTTTCTAACAATAAAATGGTAGTAAAATAATAACAGTGTGTGCAGTATCAGATCATTTCAATCTAAAACAAAACCAGAGTTAGTCCAAGGTAGTCCTTTATAAAAATGTAGGGGGGCATATATAAATTAGAACTCGTTTACGACTATTTAAAATACCCAACAAGTGTGAAACCTATTTGATTTTGGGCTATATGTGCAGTAAACAAAACTCGACACAGATGATGCTATGTTTTCTTTAATTGCTCTCACTTCCAATCATCAGCATGAAAATACCAGGACCATTATAGGATAATGAATACTGAAGTACGGTATGTAATTTTAATTTTATTATTAAATAGTATTTGATTTCAATTTAATGTCAAGAAGTATTAAAAATATTGTATTTAATTTAATTAAGACGTATATTTTTAAAGAAACTTCTATTTTACGAATTTGGTTTATACTGCTTGTTGCTTGTATTTTTAAACTTTTAAAATGGAATTTTAATGTAATTTATTCATCCACTCGCTAAAAATTACAAATAAATCTTACTATAAGTAACTAGGGCAATGATGTTTGTATACTTTCAATTGAAGAATGTTGTAATTGTACTGAAATTTGGTGAAGATGACGAAAAACGATTTTCAATATTACCAATTTATTATTAACGCTATAAGCTGTGCAATTTTACATCTTGAATAAAATAATTTAATTTATTATTGATTAATTTCAAATAATGTATTGCCAAATTAACGTTCTAAACCCGAAAAACAAATTTTCAATCCCACGATAGATACTGGGATCCCGTTAATGAGCTTTTCAAATTCCGTAGTTCTTCGATTAAAAACGGTCCGGACCGGCAACCCGTCTTCTCAATTCTTTGCAAAACCATTATTTGTAAAGGAATCTAGAAAAATAATTCTTCAATCTCTCTATCTGTCCATCTCGTGTCTGTTTTCAGCTACATATTTCAAGAACAAAGTGACCTACTTGAATTGTTGTATGTAATTAAATTTTTGTATACACAAGATATTGCTATTATAGGCATGTCTTCCTGTACAATTTGCCCGAGCATTAGCGTAGCCTAACTATCTGCAAGATATCTTGAGAAAGATTTCATCTGAAGACTTATATTTTGCATATTAGATAATTTCTACATATACAAGAATTAGTCCAATAATAGTTTATAAGGGTGTACATAAAGTCCTGCACGGGTATAATATTTTTTGAAC
Source organism: Homalodisca vitripennis (assembly GCF_021130785.1). NCBI lineage: Eukaryota > Metazoa > Arthropoda > Insecta > Hemiptera > Cicadellidae > Homalodisca > Homalodisca vitripennis. The sequence goes on from NC_060207.1 coordinate 37,205,692, forward strand.
GTTAACAGATAAATAAACAAGATTTGGTACATCAACACTACACCTAAAAATCTACTTTTTGAAGGAATTATCAGTTTTCTGTAATATCATGGGGACGTCCCGCAAGGAGTCAGAAGGAAATCTTAAATAGGAGCATAGGTCAATATGCACATCATTTTAAAGGGCTTATCTAGCAGAGTTTAATGCCGCAAACCGCACTCAAAAAGATTGATCCAGTACAAAATGGCGGCTGTTCAAAGGTTTTACTTGGTTACATTTTATTAGTAGCCATAACCCCAGTAAAGCAAAACTGCAACCAAACGAATACTGCAGCAAAATACTACATTATGCTTGTCAGTTGTGCAGAAGTGAATTGTGACGTTAGTTATCCTCAAGGGTTACAAATTTAGTCCTAATATATTGATAACGGGGAAAACCTGATAACAGTAACAATTAGAAAGCTCTTATCTTTGGGTCGCATTTTGGACTTTCCTATTAGCCAGTCTATTCATAGTAGGCTATTCTAGTTTTCTTGTTTTAGTAGTGCTGTCCAACCTTTCTATCAGTGCGCTTTAATACAAAATAATTGATCGTATTGCTTGTGTATTCTTCAACTACACTATGTCGCTTGACGAACGTGAACGTATAACACTTCTTATGATGGTTGGTTGGGGAAACAACAGACGATCACACGAGGAAGTATGCCATTTCTTTAATGACTACTTTCACGAGAGGCAGCCAATTTCTAGAACAACTGTAGGGAGAACTGTTCAATGCTTTATGGAAACAGGAAGTGTTTCCGATCGTCATAGTTCAGGAAGGCCCGATACTGCGACAACCGAAGACAACTCTTTTGATGTATTGCAGTCATTTATTGAGAACCCGCAAGAGTCCCCCCGCAGCACAAACTCATGACATCACTGTTACGTATGTTAAAAAATTTTTGAAAGGGTCTAATTTTAAGCCTTACTGGGGTTATGGCTACTAATAAAATGTAACCAAGTAAAACCTTTGAACAGCCGCCATTTTGTACTGAATCAATCTTTTTGAGTGCGGTTTGCGGCATTAAACTCTGCTAGATAAGCCCTTTAAAATGATGTGCATATTGACCTATGCTCCTATTTAAGATTTCCTTCTGACTCCTTGCGGGACGTCCCCATGATATTACAGAAAACTGATAATTCCTTCAAAAAGTAGATTTTTAGGTGTAGTGTTGATGTACCAAATCTTGTTGATTTATCTGTTAAAGTTCAGAAAATATTATACCCGTGCAGGACTTTATGTACACCCTGTATATGTACATCCATGCGACTTGGCTTATCCCATCATTTAACAATCTGGCAAAATATCTCTTCCATCTGCTTTGGGGTTATGACATTTTTTATTTTATCTGACTTTCTGTCCGTATATGAACAAATCGATTGCACTTCCAGCAAAGCCTGTAATGCGATGTGTGCTCTGGCATACTTCTAACTTTTTTTAATGTTATTCATTGTTTTTATTTTAAAGGCTTACTCGTTTAACTACATTCTTTGTATTGTTATATCTGACCTTTTCCTCATTTTACATCACTAATTATATTTACATAGTTACGAAATAACCACAACTAAAATGATATCATTCATCTTCAGCAGACCAAAATTACCACCTATTATTGATTTTGAAAATAATGACAACCCAGTAATCTGATTGGCTCTCTTGATGTTGAGTCCACAAACCCATTAGCCCAGAGTCATCATTGAAACGTGTCAAAATCCATCACAACTCACGGTACAGCCATCACATAAATAACACTGTACCTATGCATAATGTTTCTTTATCAGCTTTGTTACCCTGATTTTAAAACGTATATTCAGTACAGCATTAGAAGTGAGCTTCGATTTTAACAAATCTTTTTTTAATTTTATGAAAATCTGGACTTATTTAAAATACATCACGTCCTTATTCCAATCAGTAATAGGGGTGGATGGTAACCTATAAACTGTTAGTGAAATAAGTGATTAAGCAAGGAATAAAAATTAATAGTGGTTTTTTTTTATAAAGATCTTGATACCGTATATTATATATTGAAATGTCATATGATCGTACTCAGCTTGTTTATAAATTTACTGAATCTGTTATTTATCTTTGCCATTATTTATACCCATAAGACCAAAGTACAAATATTTGCTTAAGCTCAGCCAAATCAACATCCTTGGACTGATATGCATTATCATCGAACTTAGTGTTGCTAGTATATAGAAATGAAGCTTTGTGCATATTTTAACTCTTAAGGTCAGTTTGGTTTCGAGTAGTTAGAACAGTTATAGCCCAAATATTAAATTATTACAATATAACAGTGAGCAAAATCTATAGGAATAAAGCCTAATAGTTCTTATAATTTTCTGAATTCTCACTGTCTTTCTGTACCATCAATTGAAGCAAATTAGTTAAAATAAATTGTATTTCATTGACAACTAAAAACTGTGATTGTCTTAACTTACGTATTTATAAATACAACATTTTATCCAGTTCTGAAAAAGTCTGGTAAAATGTCCTATGCAAAGAGAGGAATAATACTTAACCCACGTATGCTATCTTATTAAAATAATACAGTAAACATCAAAGTAGGTTAGAATCTTACGTGAGAAACATAAAACACAAACACGATTTAACGAGTACGTATTATCATTGACTGCTGCCAAAAGTTTTATAAAACTTTTATATAAATTTTATCTGTTCACTGTTTGAGTACGAACGCTATCAAGATAATGTGGAAAATGGTAAAAATGGAGGGATATTCGAAATATTGCTGTTTTAAAATAAGTATGCCTAACTAGTGGGAGGATAATTTATGTTTTTTAAAACATTTAAGGAAATAAGCTACTTTTAATTATGTAATGAAATTGTAGCAATAAATTAGTTTCCAACTCCAATGACTTGGTTATACACTATGTTTGAGTAAAAAGCTTCCCCGTCTCTGTGGTCTCTACAAAGAGCATGCTTGCATTTTTTATGAGGTTGTCAGATAGACATTGTCTTTGAGAAACTGTTTCCTTTTTAGAAGAAAGAATAAAATAAAACGGAAAAAGAAGAACATTAGAAGTGAACTGCAATTGCTAAATTGTACGAAATGTAAAACATAAAACAAGGAACAAGTACAAGACAGGCTTTGTGATTAGTGTAATAAAAATTATCTGACAAACTCCTGACGAAGTCTTGAGCCCAAGGTTTACCTTACATTCTCTTAACTAATTACACTTCAGATAATTCAGATGGGTTATTTCTCCCCACCTCTCTCTCCCACCAACCCCTTCACCCACCCACTCCCTCTCTATTTATAAACCCTGATATTTTGTTAGAATTCGGCTTACATGCTTGAAACCTTTACGTCCACCTAACTTATAAATGTGTTTTGTTTTGAACTTCATAAAATAAACTAAGCCAACAAATATGATTATGTATAATCTAATACCAAATCTGAAACGTTTTGTTAATTACAAGTAAATAGTGTCCCGTTAAACTGGCTTAATATATTTCAGTAACTAAATAGTGTAGTTAATCTAGATAAACTACATTATTAAACTCTAGGTTTACTCTAGATTAAACACTAGATTAACTCCTTAGGATCCGAATAAAGAATCAGAAAGTAATTTATTCATTTAAATGGTTAACTACACATAAGTTACATATTTATAGAGATTTTTTGGTCAGTTATAAATAAGACAAAGAAGGTGAATGTTCACAAGTGACAGATAGGATACACGGTGATAGAACTTGACCACTAAATTTCTTCAATCCAATATCCGGCGGTGACTCTGATTCATTGTTGAGTCAACTGGTCAATTCCAGCAAATATCTTATCTCCACCGCAGATCACAGATTTGTTCAGGATAGGGATTCGTCTTCAGAGAATCGCTTTATCACTTTACTGTTGTTGAACGTATTCAGGTTTCTTAGTTATAATGTAAATTTCTGGCTCTCAGGGCTTAGTACTAGATATTATTGAATTAGCTTCGAGCATTGAGGCAAACTTTTGTCCCTGAATAATTTAGACAAAATACTGCAGCGGGGAATAATTGTAACCTATATATGAACATTAAATTTGTTTTAATTGTTGGTGGGAACCTGGAAGTATAAAATATTGCATGCTGTGGAAATAGCGCTTATGCTCTAGATGTATTTGTAAGCCAATCTACGCATTCACCTGAGATGCTGTATTCTGACCAAAATTCACCTGATAAGCAGACGCCTACTAACTATTCACTTGATAAGAAGTTACCCACTAAACTTAAAAATATAATTTCAATAACGTCCCTTAAGGGACTAAACTCACTAAACTATTTATTTGATCTATTTTTCTAATATAGTGGGCTGGGCTTACAACATTTTTGAAATAACTATATTAACATTTCAAATATCAGAGTAAATAGGAAGAACATGTTCAATCAACTATTAAAATGGTTTATATATCTTCGATTCGATATTTATTGATCATAGGGGATAGTAAAATGTACAACTATGAAGTATTAATAAAGCTATGTTATGAAGTATAATTTTAGTTTAAATTAGCGCTTAAGTACTTTTAAATATGTAAAACAAATTTGGTATGTCTGTGAAAATGATAATTTCACACGTTCAGTAAGAGAGAAAACTGCTGCGTTGCAGCTTTCAATGCTCGCTGTTGGTTGAAACTTTGCCCAATCTAATTTCCGCTGTGAAGTTCATTAACACTCTCACCGTACTATGTGTTTATCTCGTCATTCGCACACAACCCACTGGCCGAGTCCGGAAATCAGTTTTCGGATTTTAGGTTTGAGTAAGAGATATTGTTGGTTCAGATCCCGTCTGTGACTTTTGCAATTTTTATTAATACCGTTGACCATGCACTCACTATACCGACTACCTTCCTCATTCTGTTTGATCAGGTCCTCGCGCCATGTGGACCATGAGGACGGGCATATAAGGCTGAAATTGAGATCGTTTGAGAACCAAATATGAACGGATAGTCTGTTAAATAAAATATAAAAAATAAAAATGCTTCCCAAAACCACAGGAAATGGCATGTCAAGTTTACTTCCGGTACTACTTCATTCTTGCTAGACAAGTTTGCCAGTAATGTTGTTGTACTATCCAATACCATCTTGAAGTCGGTGCCCCTATAATTTCCAACGGAGACTACGTTCTTCCAATTTTGGCAACAGATAGAAGGAAGGGACGAAATAGACTAGCCACCGGATATACTGTAATACGACAGGTTGACAAACAATTTTGTGCCAAATATCACCTCAATCATAATCATTTCAATTGAGTCAAGTTGTTGAGTTGCACATCCGATTTTCCCTCGGTTACCAAACATAGGCTAATAGTAATTATATCACAATCACAATATTAGATAGATAGGAAGATAGTCCATCTCTTTATGGTTTGCTGTTTATTATTTAACTCTTATTTACGTGTTTTGGTAGGAGTTGAAATGGATAATCATTAAAAGGGTAATAAATATTTGATTATAATTTTTTCAGATCTGAATTTTTTAATTTAACAGATGTTGAATCAACATTAGATTCAACATTAGATTCAACATCTGTTAAATTAAAAAATTCAGATCTGAAAAAATTATAATCAAATATTTATTACCCTTTTAATAATTATCCATTTCGACTCCTACCAAAACCAGCGCGCCTGACGATTGGTTTATATCTTAGAGCAAATATTCTATCAATTTCATCGTACAAACCACGATGAATGCCTGTTATAGAATGCAAGTTCGCTCATGACTTGTGGATTGTATGGGCAAAGTATATAAGTAATGAAGTGCATTCACTTTAAGCTATCACACAATCGAAGGTGATTTACTTTGTGATACTCTCATATCTTTTGTAATGGTTTACTAGATGGCACTAGTATTTTTTTTATTAGGTGGAAATGAATTTACGAAAATAGAAAACCGTTTGCGAACAAACATGTTTTCATATGAAATGTATTAAAATAATTACGTACGATACGAAAAGTGCTATCATATTATTTTTCTGCGAATGTTAAGTTATCGTTAGATAATGTATACAAGTCGCAACAATATATATTTGAATTAGGCTCTTTTAGCCTAAAATCATTCATAGAAAACCTATATGCTGCTTACCAGAGAGCGGTACATTATTAGTGTGAGTCCCACTATTACTATATGCTGCAATATCGATCGTTTCAGTCTAAACATAATCTTGGCTAGTTTAAATTCCTAATAAATCCCAAAACTATCAGTGATTACAACACTTACAGTTCATAAACATTTTCAATTGTTTTTCTTTGACTGCATATACTGTATCTACTCCACCTGAGACTAAAATATAATTTTGGGCAATCCGATAATTAACTCTCTCTAGTCACCCTTCCTTTAAGAAGATTTAAGAAAAAGGCTATACGAAGATAACATGTTATTTGGAAGTACATAACACGTACTCCAAATGTATATGTTCATTCTAAATTATCTATAGCCTATTCATCACTTGACAAATCTAAACATTGTTTTAAATTGTTACATATTTGTTTAAACATTGATATAAAAAAGTTAAGCTTATATCTAAAACTCCATACACAACTACGGTTACGTATATATAAATATCAAACATGTAAAATTTCAAAGTGGTATCCCTAAAATTGCCTGAACCCTAGTATGTGGTTTATATATATATATATATATATATATATATATATATATATATATATATATATATATATATAAAATATATATATATATATAATATATATTATATATATAATATATATTATATATATATATATATATATATATATATATATATATATATATATACAGGGTGTACATAAAGTCCTGCACAGGTATAATATTTTCTGAACGATAACAAATAAATCAACAAGATTTGTACATGAACACTACACCTAAAAATATACTTTTTGAAGGAACTATCAGCGGTGGACTGTAGAATGGCCAGCGCGTTCACCAGATTTGTCTCCATTAGACTATTTTGTTTGGGGTTACCTTAAGGACAACGTCTACAAAATAAAGCCTCAAAATTTAAATGAACTGAGACAACGAATACTCAAGAATGTCAGACGATTCCTCAAGTTGCCCTGCCAAATTCTGTTAATAGTCTTTATGTGCGTCTTTCCAACTGTCAAATAACCGGAGGTGAACAATTCGAACATTTACTCTGAAAGCATTTGGTAAGTAAACATCTTTTTAAAATAAAACCTTTGAACAGCCGCCATTTTGTACTGGATCAATCTTCTTGAGTGCGGTTTACGGCATTAAACTCTGCTAGATAAGCCCTTTAAAATGATGTCTACTTAAGATTTCCTTCTGACTCCTTGCGGGACGTCCCCATGATATTACAGAAAACTGATAGTTCCTTCAAAAAGTAGATTTTTAGGTGTAGTGTTGATGTACCAAATCTTGTTGATTTATCTGTTATCGTTCAGAAAATATTATACCTGTGCAGGACTTTATGTACACCCTGTATATGTTTGTGTATATATATTCTAACTGCATTTTAATCAATACTAAGAATTGATTTTCTTTATAAACATTAATGTAACATTACTTTCTAAGATGACATCTTCATTTTCATAGCATTAAACTGAGTCGCTGAGTGTCAGATTATAAATTATTCATTCCTAGTTCCGAGAACTTAATTGCAAAATCACGATCTCGAGAAAGTTCAACTGAACAACGCTTTCTCAGTTTATATTACTGAGAGCTTCCATTTCAAGCCAACATTTGTTTTGTTATCGTGAGAAGTGTAACTGTCTATCTAACAGACTGATACACGTTTTAAAGCTTACGCAACATTTTTCAGTGTAAGTAAGTAGAATGTAGGTCTACTATTTTTGAAAATAAAAAAAATAGGTGTGACGATCATATTAAGTTTACACAGTATTACACAATGAAGAATTGTATATTACGTTTGCTTACCATGATAAAAAGTAGTAGAAATAAATCAGACATTAGACATTTAAATGTGCATTTTGCAAATTCTAAATAGTCAGTAACGCCTACAGTAATTAACCAAGTTGAATTGAATTTATATACAATATGTGGCACACAATATAAATGAGTCTGCAGATGCTTGATTATGTTTTGATGTGGCAGCCATTTGCGGGATTGGGTGGATAAAAGTATTGTATAGCAGTAAAACTGTTGCAATTCAACTAATCCAACATTCGGCTTTAAGCATTTTATTGTTGTAATCCATGTATCAAGCTCTAATGACAGTAACATTTCCTTTTTGTCGATGCGTAGAACATGTATTACTATACTTAGTAACTTTAACTAACAAATGCGTTTGCAATGTTAAATAAATGTTATTTTATCGAGAAATGACATTATAGTTCTTTCTGTGGAATAATTTAATTAAATATATAATTTTATAATACTTTAGTACTTCATCAGAAAAACTCCTTAGCCCTGCAACATAATATTTGAGCAAATATTGTGGGATGAAATTGTAAGTGTCACTTTTTGTGCAATGAGAGAAAATTTAGCAAAAGTTAATTGGAAAGTTATAACATTTTTATTCAATAAAAATATTTTTCAGTTAGAAACTTTTACAAATTCATTTCTTAAATATCTGAAAGATATAAAGTTTCTGTTAACATTTGTTATCTAGAACAAATTATATCCTTCAAATGATATGTATACTAAATAATAGAATCTCTTTATATAACTGAAGAATTACACTGACTGTTCCTCTGGGGAAATAAAATGTCTTTGATGCTAAATTTACAAAAATATAGATTGTTTAATACTGTCAATGTTTATAAATTAATTTACGTGCATTAAAGTATTGCAGGTTTTAAATAACTTCCAAACACTCTTCTGTATAGAGGGTGACTACTGCTTTTTTATTAAGTAGTTAACATTACAGTGCTGATACTGAAGTGGGAAGATGTGCCATCCCTAACACCCTATGGCATGAGAGATGAAGTTTCGGGCCATTCCATATGTATGCGTGTAGGTTTGTTTGCATCGAAATTTCAGCATTTATTCATCATAACTTCAAATTTGTAACATTTTACTGTAGATTCCGTTTAGAGACAGCGGTCATTAGTTTATAAATAGTTTTTAAGGAGTCCTTCCACGGTGGTAATGCAATATGAAAGTGGAAAATACATGTTTATGTACCTCTAATAAAAAAATATCTGAAATCAAATACAGGAACAACGTGCGATAAGTACTTTCTGATGAAACAAGTCCTTGACTTCACTATCTCAGCTAAATGTTAATCTCTCGCTTGCAATAGGTGTACATTGCATACGCCTTAATTTGCGGATTGTATAATTTCTTTGTAGCGTTAGTTATATTTCTGCATTATTATTCTGTTAGTTGTAAAATTAGTTACGCCTAAAATTTAAATAACAAGTAGTTACCTAAACTATATAAATAAAATAGCAGCTTGAATTTTAACACAATGTCGTTTTGAAAACAGGGACACCATGGACTTATTCATTTAAATGAAATTGTATTTAGAGATAAATGATAGTCACTGAAAGGTTCCAATCTCCTGATGAACTTTAGATTGAATAAAAAAACAGTGTGTAAAGTACCCGTAAAATAACTCGAATTTCTCTCCAACACTACATGATAGTTTATTGAATAGTTCCAACGATTTTAGTAATAATTGAACTATTATATGTCAGTGTGGATGAATCTTAATGTCGAAGTCCTCGGCTTTTAGTTAACGCACCTACGATGAAATAAAGGGGTTTTATATAGTTTGTAAACGGAAGTAGACATATTTTAGGTGCAATATGTCAGTGTTCATGGTTAACACTTTTTTAATAGGTAATAATTTCAGGCTTTGAATGTGCATGAGCACTTCTGGTTCGAGTCAATTATATTTTCGACGCCAATCTTGAGTTTGGCTTGTTATCACAATTTATAAAATATGTAAACAATTTTATATTTAGGCCTTTGTAATTTTGGTGTGGCGTAAATTATTTTCCTTGTTTGTCCCTAGAATATATATGTATATTCTTACAAATAATATAGGTTTGTAACAGTCTATCAATTTATAGTAAAAGCTAGTAATTTCGTCTTTGATGTTATGCATTACAGTGCTGAGCAGGCACTGTGTACTTAATATTTCCTAAAACGTACACTCAGAGCATATTTTTCCTAAAATTTCTAATTTTATTATGTGAATAAACTCTTCGCTCAACAGGGATTCCAGAAAAAAAATAATAAGGTTTCTTACTATCAAGCATACTTTTTATATTGAAGACTATAAATGTAAACAAATTTACAACTATAAATAAATTAATAACATTTTACAGATTTTTAGTTAATAATATTTGTTTGCTGTATTGTATTTCTAAAGGTAATTGTTACAACTTTAGAGACCGGTGCGGCATAGCCCGAAGAAACTTTCAAAATTGGGATAGTTTTTCAAAATAGTTAACCAATTTTTTACCATCCTCAGCATCCATAACATTAAATTAGTGGTTATGCGTATTGTTACTAGTCCCATAAACTGAGTCTAACTAGCTATTTACTGTTTTTGAAATAAATAGCATTGTTCCGATTTAAATGAATTTCCGTTTGAAAGAATACATGATTACATTTGTCATTGTTGTTGCTACTTTTGTTTGTTTATTTCCATGTTTGTGTGCTGTTTAATTTCATATGCATATGCGTATTCTTATTGTTTGGCCCCTAAGGACCATATACCAGTGCTCAAAAGGTGGTGTCAATACATAATCAATTCTTTAATTAATTGGTTATTTTTGATTCCGTGTCTTAATACTAATTGAAAAAGTACTGTTACTGGTGTTTATTGGGTAATTAAATTTAAATACAATAATAATATGCATAACTTTATCGTAACACGGAGAGAACATTGTTTATAGTGGCTCATAGTATAAATAGTGCAGTCAATTCACAGATAGTCGGTCATCAACGTGATCCTACGTGCAATAATTTTCTCCTTACACCCATTAACTTTACACTCCATTGTTACATCTTGATTTATATGTAATTCTAATTCTTTTATTTTTAATCTATCATTTATGTTGAGATATTCTAAAACTCAGAATAATCGAATGTCATTTTAGTCAGAATACTCTCATCAGGTGTACAGCGGAGCAACCGAGTTTTCTACTCATAATTTTGAGAATTTGCCCCACCATATGTTTGCTATGTTATGTATTATGTAACTAGTCTGCTGCGGGACCGTGTCTAGAACATCGTAGTACACTCAAGCCTGACAGGACAAGGCGAATGCCCCTTCACCTAGTTTACATTATTTGTTGTGGTGTAGGTGTCTATGATGTCGAAACTATGCGGAGTTCTATTTGACCTTTTTCGTCTCCGAGTTGTTGTGGACCTATTTAAGCGAACATGACTCCATGAGTAAAATCTGTGGCAGCGTTAAATTTCAGACGTTGGACTAAGAAGAAGCTGAACTGGAAAAAACTCAACATTCAAATTGAATACACCTTTCCCACCATATCTACGTTATATTATAATAATTTTAGATATTAAATTCAAGTTTTACGTAGAAATATGAAGAAACTGGTATCATTTCTTGAAAGATTATAAATATACCAAGACAGCTAATAATAAAAACGTAACTATCATACAAACTCAAACTGAATGGAATCGTTAGATATTTCGTTCCTTAACAATTAAAAATTGAATTCTCTTTGTATACCACAAAACTTATAAATTAATTCTCTTAATGGATTATATTCAAATTCTTTTTTTATATTAAAGATTATATTCAAGCTTATGTTTATATTCAGTAGTTACAAAGCTACAACTCATAGTGAGATAGCCAAAAGACAAAATTACCATTTTCAAAGTTAACACAAAGACTAACCAAGGCTCAGTATCTCGTCTCCAACAAATCAATATTGACGCCATCAGTCAAGCTGGTATCAGATGTCAATACTGTTTATTCACTCATTACCAGAGCTGACAGGGTGATCTGATCATTTCACAGCTGAGCCCTCTGCCTTGTAATTTTAAAATTTGTATTTATATAATTTTAAAACTAATTTATTACATGAAATAATATCCATACAAAAAAAGAATATTCGAATGGTAAAGGTTTGCTGCGCTGTGAAACAATTAAAAATACTAGTAGTTTTATTTCTGCTTTTTCTATGTCAAACCATTTAATATTTGAGTTAAATTTGACTTATATAAACATATATTATATCTGAAGTTGTTCCCAAACAACGTTTTGTTCAATCTCAGACACTCAATAACCAGGTTATCCGGATCTGCAGGAAAATTTGGGTTCCTTAAAAGCACTCCAACAATAATTAAATTTAACCCTTGAACGTTCTTTACCAATACAATTTTAAGGGATAATATTGAATTTTAGTCTAAAGGGTTTTTGCAAAGGGAGCATATATTTGCGTAATATGAGTGTTAAGACTTACTTGGCATCTTATGTTAAATAAAGTTTCTACGAACTATTCAAACGGCAGTTAGGGACATATGCCGTACCAATTCAGTAGAGTATTTGTATTTAGGTTGTATTCCTCTTATTCTTCAGTAAGTAGTCTGAGAGAGGCATATTTTATTTGATATGACGTTTTATTATTTACTGGCTTTTACTCGCGGCTTCGCACGCAGTTCAAAAGTCCGTAGGTTACTTAGTCAAAGTATTATTGATGTAATAAGATAGTCCCCTATGATAATTTTCTCTTATAAGTAAGCATAAGATCAGGTAAAAATGATTTCAGTAACCATGACTTAGAAGATCGGAAGTTACAGGAGTAACTTTTACATCAAGATTTGTGCGTATAGGAGTATTTCTGGTTCAAATGAATTGTATTTCCGATGCCACAGCAGAGGTTGCCTTGATGCCTCGATCAAGAAAATATTTATGTTAAGTAGGTTTCAGAAATCTACTTCAGTTGAAAACCGCTTATATTCAGTTCTTATCGAGTTTCGGTCTAATATATTTCCAGATCCATAGTTGGTTATGCCTCGTATTTCCCATGAAGGAAATATATTTACCTACTTAGGAATAAGAAGCCTACTTCGGTCCAAGTGTTGACTTTCGATCTGAGATATTTCCAGTAGGATAGCAGAATTTGCTACATTGTCCTGATAATAAAATACATATAAACACGTAGAAATAAGAAGCCTACTTCGGCCAAAAAGTTTCTACTTTAGGCCGTTGAAATTAACTTCCGGTATTATGTATCATGTTTAAGTTTTCTTTGTTGACTCGACCAAGAAAATATATACATATGTAGATCTCAGAAACCTGCTTCTGTCAACTATTGTTTACTTATGTCTCTTGCAATCTTCTATCGGTCTAAGATGTTTCCAGTGCCAGAGTTGAGTTTAAACTGGCATGATGAAGAAGATACATACATACATAGAATTGAGAAGTTTGAGAAGTCTACTACGGTAGAAAAGTCTTCTCGTGGTATTAGGGAAGTTTCCTTATGCAACAATTAAGTATTAATTTATAATAGGTTTCAAGTTGTAGAAGTCTCGTTTTCGGACTGTAGTCTGAGAAAGAATGGATCGTAGCAGCATGTTAGTGCAGTACATGTAAGCCATAACATAATTACATGTAAGCCAATCAGTGTTGAGTACCTAGACGTGCTTGCACATGAAATTCACAGTTTTCCACATTAACGTGGACTTTATCAGAGTGTGTTAATAATATTTCCAAAATCAACTTTAAATCAAGTATTTCTGTTACGTTATATGTTTAAGCTTTGTATAAATTCTGTTATTGACGATGTAACGTTTGAAAAGATAATAGGATTTTAGACATTTGACAGTTGAGAAATTTAAAATGCCATATTATTGATACGGATCAATGAGAAGTATACAGTAGTAATTTATTATCCGTTTAAAATTTTGCGTTGTGAGATACAAAATATTATTAAATAAAAATGTATCATTAACCACTTTCAATCAGTAATAAAATGTTAATTTAATTATAAGCTATTCGATTGGTATTTGTTGCTAGAAAAGAGGAAAATACTGTTTTGTTGAACGTTACCTTAAAGGATGGAGCTACAGTGCAATATTACGTTAAGTCACGTTCTATTCTTGAATGGTCTCGGAGACATACTCATGATTCTGTGACATGACGCTACTGTAGATCTGTCTCCTCTACATTAATTAATAGATATCAATAGAAATACTAGAAATGTCATCATTCGTTAGCAGTAGTCATAGCCGAAACGTTACTTGAACAGAGAGATCTACAAAATAGCATATAGCAATAACATATCTTTAAAAAATTGGGTTAAACTGACACGCCAAACAACGTCAATATCCGCTCATAGAGTTTTCCAAAAGAAAACGCATCTCGAATCTTACATTATAAACTAAAATTTATGAACTCTTATGACTTTTGCCAACACTAAATTCCTCGTAAGAGTGATATATGCTATATTATCTGATATATTAACATATGTACTATAAATAATTTCTCTTATTGAAAATGCGAGACACAGTTTAGTTACAAATATTAGAAGCAGGCTTACTGACATAATGAACTATTGCCTTCGACAAAACACCATTATTTAACATGATGAGAGGACATGTAGTGACCATAAGGCATTAGCCAATCCAGATACATGATTATATATAAATAAATAATATGGCAGGTTGTGAGATACATTGCGTATAAGTATTTTTATCGACAACCATTTTCTATTGCTATAATTAGAGGGTTGGAATATCAATCACAATTAATTGTAATGAATGTTCATAAAACTGCTTGTAATTCAACATAATAAATAATAAAACATGAGTTGAGTTGAGTACCTTAATAATGTAACGAACAGTATAATGACAAATGAAACTATAATGATGCATGTTTAAACTATTTGTATTGCAACACAATTCGTTAACTCATAATTAAGTCTCACACAGAACGTAGGTGCTGATTAGCGTTGCTATTTCTGTGTATATTTTCTGACCCAATTACATAATTGAACGCATCTAACGTTTAGAAAATAATGATTGACCTGAAACATATAAGTTTATATCGATTTATTTATGAGTATATTCATTTGCTAGGTACATTGACATATATACATAAAGGATTCCATTAATTAACTCAAAATAATCATATTTGTCTAACCAAATAACACATATTACAATTCATCTCTCACAAGTAATGTTAACCCATTAAAGCCCAAAGGGTCGTTTTCGACCCATCTAAATAAGTGTAAACCATTATGTAGTAAAGCGTACTATTCCGTCTGTGATGTTCTTGTCTGAGAGTGTACTAGTCTATTGACCTTGAGAAAAGGTTTGGGGCCTCTTCCCCCACCCTTACTACTAATCGCAGTCTACTACATTGAGAGTTGCACAATACATCATGTCTGCTCCACTTCACAGGTTAGTTTTATACATACCATGTCCTTTTAAAATATATCTAATAAGTGAATATTACTATCAATGTAGTAAACAAAATGTTTATTAGTGAGATTCACGAAACTTACTGACTTTTTACTATTACATGACAAACTATTAGTGGGTCGAAAACGACCCATTGGGACCAAGCCCAAAGCATAGGCCTAACCTCAAACCTAACATTGAATCTTTTTTCAAGTTTGTAAGTAAAAAGCGCACGGTGGTAAATTGAAATCAATATGTATACACATTATACATAAAACATTATTAACATTTATGTTGTCTGCTTTTTCAACAGGAAATTTTTATTTTATTTTTAACTTTTGGGTTATTTCAGGATCGACAGTCCGCTTACGCTAGCTGAGATCTTAGACACCTTGGAAGACACTGCATCAGAATATACCGCAGCTGATATCTATATAAGTTCTCCCGACAATGATGACCCTCACAATATCACAGATGAAGAATCTGGAGAGGAAGATTCTAATGACCCAGACCGAGTGTGCCGTCGTCAGCTCCAAGCCGAGACAGAGATTCGATTTGAAGGAATTGAAAACGATGAAGATACACCATGTGATCTAGGTGATCAACGTAGTGATCTTAGTGACGTACGCGTTGAAGACAGAGGTAATAATTTACAAATAGCTACACATTCTAAAGCTACTGGAAAGAGGAAACCCGTTTCGAATGCCACACATGAAGAGTCTAAATTTAAAAAGGGGGAGTAAGCCGGGAAAAGCCTGCACCCAATAAAAAGATGAACCCCGTTCGAAACTGGGAAAAAGGAGACTTAGAGTTCAGAAGAGAGGTACCCCTTCAGTGTGAGATATTCAGATATTCAGTGACAGAAAGAAAGAAAGTTTCCATTCCTCAGCCATATCTTATTGCGCAATACAACAGGAATATGGGAGGTGTCGATCTAATAGACAATAATATATCGAACTACAGAATAGGCATTCATGGAAAACGGAGGTATATCCCAATCGTTCTCTGGCTTTTTGATGTTGTGATGAGCAAGTCTTGGTTTCTGGCTCGCTCTCAAGGAGTTACTTTGGAAAGTCTCAGTTTCCGAAGAAGTGTGGTCCAGGCTTTACTTCAAAAATTTGGACGCGCTCCTAAAGCAACTGGCCCTACAAGAGCACTGAAGAGAGCTTCAATCCCACTCCGTAGTGACCATGGAGGTAATCTTATAATGACAGGTCAAAGTAGAAGAAGGTGTGTTTTATGTAAAAATAAAACTGTAAAAGCGTGCAAACGATTTGAGGTCCCACTGCATGATACCTGTTTTGCAGATTTCCACAAAGAGTAATCATTTGTGTAATAAACATGTCTTTCAAATGTGTTTGTCAATAAAGTTTCCACTATATACACTTTATTGTGTTTTACTAAGGCCTTACTCCCAACGGGTCGTTAACGACCCATGTTAAAAAAGTACCAAAATGTTTAAAATAAATATTTTTTTGTCATATTAGTGTAAATTAGATAAGGAATAATTGATTTTTTATAGTGAATAAAGTATTTTGAGAAAAAAAAGTTTTGGCCTTTAATGGGTTAAGTGTGAATCAATTCAGTATTTTTCATATATCTCTAAAGGCCATAATAATGAGAATATGCTATTTTTTTTTCTAATCTTTTTAGTAAAAGCCTTCTTATTTCCAGATCAGAAGGGTATTGCAGCCTGTTTTAATCTTTTGTGTGAAGTGTGACCAATACTATCCAATATAGTTCGCATTTAAATGCTGAGTCATGGATGTGTGTATTAAATAAAGTCCTAAAAATAGTTTCAAAGTAAAACCTTTAATATGCATTTTATAATAACAATACAACTTGACATTTTTATTAACATACTTCAACAGTAAGTATTACAGGAAAATTTGTGCCGACAATATGAATAGTAGATAAGAGTATATAAGGATCGTAGGACTACTGTGGTGTTCGGTAAAAATCTGTTAATTCCCAGTGATAGTAAAATTACCAATATATTTCAATGTAATTTATGTGGCACACATGCATAAAGTAAATTATTTACATTACGGTTGGAATAAGGTCTACAGCTATGATGTGCTTAAAACTCGCGCAAAGGGCTAGTGTATGTAACTCTTTTGTAGTCCTTAAATTTCCTAAATGTAGCATCAAAGGAAAATTGTGTCAAAAAACATTCATGAGATACAAAATTATGCGTTTTATATAATTTTATGACAACGTAGGTACTCAAAGTTGTCAACTTAAAATACCTTCCAGAAATGGAATGAAACCATATTAGGTTTGTTAGTGCAACCCCGTTTAAACCCTATTACACTTCAGGAAATCAGTTGAATTGTCTACAAAGTATTTTTTTGCGACGTCCGTTGAATTAACGAGAGTCATTGTCATTAAATTTGAATGCAGACACTGCAAATATAAAATGCTAAAAACCGTTTACTGGTTTAACTTAACCGTTGCAGATTCCCGGACGCAGGGGCATAGCTTTATTGAACTAATCTGGATATGGCTGTCACCTCGCGTCACAACACAACAAACCACTGGCAGACCCACTGCTATTGTGTGTCATATACTATTCTAGAAATATGCTTTATCACTTTCAAGCTGAGATTACTTTTTAATAACCATTGATCAAGTACAAAATTCACTAAGAACACTCGTATATTGGTGACATTTTTATATAAAATGAGATTACATTAATTTCAGTTACAAACTTATTACAAGGTACTTATAACTTAATACATTACACCACATGCCACGTAAACGGCTTTGCTGAAGTTGCATATAAATTCAATTATATAGCATATGCATGTGTTGCTACGTCCCATGTCAAGATGTAATATGATAAATAGAAATGACGTTACTTGCAAAACTCCACGTCTCTAGTTAAGTTCGTTCGCGAGATATCTTGCTTCACTGACGCATAGTTAATTATAGTATGAACGTTTATAAAACGTTCTAATGTGTAAAAGAATAATTTTAAAATTAAATAACAATTTAGTTGTAGCAACTTTTGACTATATATCTCGTATCGTAATAAACTACATCTACTCGTTATTATTAGATAAATAATGGTGTGAAGTTTATAATATGACTACTTCTGTAATTTGTAACCGTTAACTCAAATTTCATCTGATTGAAAACTTTAATACACATTAAGGGTTAAAATACGTTAAATGTTTTACACTTCAAGAAGTATGTATGGAATATCCAGGAAAAAAAGAGTGTAAACGGGAGGGGACGACACTGACTGGAAGATAAGAACAATACTGGTGTTTCTATTGCACAATCTTTCTTATTATTTGAGTGTGAGAGGAAGTTCATGTAATCTTTTTTAAGTTCGTCTAACATTACTTGCATATTTCAATATAAAACTACTAAAAACCAACGTTCCTTTGTTTTATTCTTTACAAAATATATTAAAACGATTATTAGATAAGTATATTAACTATTTTTGTATATGCTCACTTTAAATAGTTTTAACATTTTACATTAACTCCAGTCACAATCGATATTTATCTTGTGTTTTGTAAGAGTAAATTAAATTAATTTTGTGCAAAACCCATCGCATTGGATGTTATTTTAAGTTTTTAATGTTTGTAAGTCAGTTAATGTGGTTTTTCATGCAGATTTTGTATTTTATTTCTGACTGCTGCTTGTCACAAAAATTTAGTCTATTTATAAAGTTTCATTTTTCCAATAGATAAAATAATTTTTTTGCCGGTCTTATTTAATTATAAAAAATATTTTAACATAAACTAGACAATATTTTGTCAGATTTGAAATACACTCGTCCACTGTGAGTACTTTGGTAAATATTTTTTTAAACTTTTCAGCGAACTTTCCAAGTTGAAACCTTCTCTGAACCACATAAAAATCCTATTTTTCATTTTAAGTTTAGACTTACCTAACCTTAAACTGAGCAAGGACGAAGTATTCTAGCAACCCGCTATTGCTGAGACTTGAATCATTGCTGAGGTGAAGAAACAAAACCGCACATTGTAGACACAGATAACGGCGCACGTCCGCGGGAAATGGTGTGTAAACTCGATTTTACTTTAACCTCATTTATTGGCTCTCAACCCTCCATATTAGTTTAACCCGCTATTGCTGAGACTTGAATCATTGCTGAGATGAAGAAACAAAGCCGCACATTGGAGACACAGATAACGGCGCACGTCCGCGGGAAATGGTGTGTAAACTCGATTTTACTTTAACCTCATTTATTGGCCCTCAACCCTCCAACAAATGAGTTTTTCTTGTGAGTTTTCCTTTCCCTCATGAGCATAGGATGGGATGAATAAATTTATGAGATTCACCATAACAGTCACGTTTTTAACACTAGCGTGTCTTCCATTGCAATATGAGTGAAACATACAAAAGTAAAGCACATTATGAATGAATATTTTAATATAATTTCGTTCCTGCAGTGTCTATTACATAACTGTCATTAATATTTCACTCCGCTCAGATAGACTGTGTGAAATATAAGTATTCAAATCCCAGGCACCACTCGCGTGTATTACTTTGGGGAACAAAAGGTTTTATGGACTGATGTGTACTGCTTCTCTCATACAAATAGTTTTTCAGATATACACTTCTAAAACAAAGTGCACTATTTCCAAGTCTTGTACAGAGATGATTTTAAAAGCTTCGGTTTCCAAAACATCCCACACACATGTAACTACAGCTCTTTGGCGTGATTATTAAAGGCTTTTAAACATAGTAACGAACTTTTGATGACCTAGTAAGAAAACAAAAATATGTACATGCAATCGAGTTGTAGGTTTATAATACAGGCGTTTCCCTTTTCAAAGGATAAGTTCTAACCATGAAATAAGGTCTCATACTATGCGATTATCTATTTCATCCCACTAACTTATTTCATGTGACCAAAAATTTCACGGAACTTCCTACAATTTGTAATTATTGAGTATCCTCATATTTCTCTTTCACACAAACATTTATAAATCTTTCAATTATGTGTTTATTATATTAAATTTTACCTCCATTGCTATGATCATTTCCTCATTATCACATATTAACATAAAAATGATCTTTTAGTATATACATTATAAATTGATATTTCCTACATAACACTACTTCGTTCCTACAAGGTTTATACATAACTGCCCGTTAATTTTTAATTTTATTTAAATAAAATATGAGAAAAATTTTACAATATTAAAACAATTAATTAACCTCTATATTAGATACATAACCAGTTATATTATACTTTTAATTGTATAATAAAACAATCATCACGCTTAATAGTCATTTTTACGAGGCTGAGTTTTACCCACCCAGTACAAGTGTGGCGACATTCGTTAGACAAAATGGCCTGTATCAGCCATGAAGCCAAAATCCCTCTAGCTGGATTCTTAAGTATTAATTTTGTGTATACGATGTAGTTATTAAGCCGAGAATATTTATCTTGATGAACAATGAAATAAATAATAATATACGTTGAGTTCTTACGTTTTTAAATTTTTGTTTGCATCCTTTTGGTGATGTAGTTTTAATTTTATTTATTAATACCTCAGCTGAAGCTGATTAGTTTGGAGTTTTTTTGGCAAGTTCGTGGACAACAATTTCACGGTCAAAATTTCAATAATGCATTATTATCAGTATGCAGCCAAGTTAAAATTAAGTATTGCATTGAAACATATAATTTGGAACTTTGCATTCTGATAAAGGAAGTGCTTTATGTGTAACATATTTTTAAAATTCTGTAAATAATGGGAATTCTTAAAAACCCTAATTACCATCCTCATTAAAATCAACTTAATTTGTTTTACACACAAATAGTTATATTATTAAAATACTCATGAAATCAGTATTTTCCTCCAACACTGACATTCACCGGCGAACGACGTGGTGTAAACTAACACTAAGAGAACTGTATTGTCACTGTAAAGTAGTTTATTCACTCAGCTCAGAGTTTTACAAGACGGATTTTAAAGTACACGTTAGAGTATGTTGGTAAGTATATTTTTGAATTTTAAAACGTGTTTTGAACTTTTATAAAATATTATACACTGTTTTTAATTACTTCAAAAATACAGCAAAACCTGCGGCTACACTAGGCTCAAAATTATATTACAATAATTAATCCCCGTTAATTTTAAGGGCGTATGTTGCTACCCCATTTATATCATATCTTATTTTAAAACGATAGCCATAAAACTGAACTTCGGCTTGCAATTATTTGATGAGATACATTTATTGTAATCCAGCGATCTCAATCTTATTTTATCGGTGTGAAAGTTATGTTTCATTTTTTTTTTCAACAAATTTGAATAATTCATTGCAGTTGATAGATAACTTTTAATGTTTTGAATTATGTAAATTTTGAAGTATTTTGAGAACCATACAACAGCATATCGCCAATTTGGAACCGTATGAAAATAGTACTTCCATGCCTTTATCAAGTTTGATATTCACTACGATTTGACAAAAACTTTAAGGCAGCGGCCGTTTATGTTTACGTAGCATTTGGGGGCTACATGTACAGTGTTCCCCATTATAGTCTATTCCATATTTTAAACATTAGTATGATTTTAGTTAATCTGTAGTCTTTGTGGTTACCTGTAGGCAAAACACATTTTCGTTCAAAAATGTATGATAAGGGTATATGCTATAGCCTTCGTTAAAACACGTTACTTCAACATGTTAAACGAGGCGGATTAAACTAAGCACATACATTTACTTAAGAGTTTTTTCTCTTTTACTTGAAATAACTTTTACAATTTTACTTAAAACCATACATCTTCAAATAAGTAAGAAAGTTTATTATACAACATTCATGATCTAATTACAAATACTATCGATCAAGAATTTTGACGTAAAAAGAAATATAGCAGTGTTTTTGTAATCGTAAATTATTCCTATCGCAGGCAATCAACTTAAGTGGTGATATCATTACTGTAGAACATCTAACAGTGTATTACAGTATTGAACCGAATGGGATATTTGTAGATATAATCCTAGCTTAATTTGCTCAAAAGCTTATTTTGAAACGCTCTTATTTTTATCCCTTACGGTTACTGTGGCGTTATATATCTTATGATTAATAAAATACCCAAAACTTATGGTATTTTTGAATTTTTTTATTCCAGATTAATCCTTTAATGTTTTAACAGACCTTAAGACATTCCTATGAAACTTTGACTGTCGTAAACTTGAGCAATGCTACATGACATGGATTAACACGAGTACAACGTTTGGGCCAGTTGTGGCTAAAGTAATAAGTTAAAAACCTCGTAACAATCGATACGCCAGTGTAAATGTAATTACGTATATTGATAAGTATTTAAATACTTGCTTTTTAGATTATTTATTAGTTTAACTGCCTTAAGTTTTATAAAATACAGAGTAATATCAGTAAAATAGTTTAACTAACTTAACGTATTTCTTGGTTGAAAAACGTTTCTTCTCAGTTGACAACTTCATAATACAACTAAATTGTATTGTAATAGGAATAGTCATAATCGATTTATACTAATTTTCTAGGTATAGTAGAGCCTATTTCTAAACAGAACCGTAATTTTTAGTTGTCTTTCTCTCTGCAATATATTTTATTTACAAGGATTGTAACCCTCACAGCCTCCTACCTGAAATGTAGTTAAAAATTAAGTTTTTATGCCTGTTAGTTTGTCTACTCACAATACAGAGTCTACATTTTCTGTCCAAACAAATTTTACACAATTTATCCCTTGTGAATCTTTGCATAAGTAATTCTAACCAAAGAACTTAATTTTAAACAATTGTGGTGAAAAATGATGAAGTCTTTGTTCCTCGTTAAGCCTATTATGCTATTCACAAAGGGATGGTTGCTCCTATTTTATGTAGGCCGCCTTGTTTGTACATTATGAATACTATAAAATTGTAAATAGTAAGGCTGGAAAAAAGGACAGGATGAAATTTATCAGTATATCTGTCAATTATTCTCTCATATCCGAAACGTTCCATGTAGTCATGTTATACTAACCTTATAATACAGGATACTTCTACCTGGTATACTGTCATGAACTACATCTCCTAGTTCAAGTATTTTAAAATTCGTGACAAATTTTAACCCAACCAATTGAATAAATTTTGCATAACGAAAGTCCACACGTTCTTCATTCAGACTTCCAAATAGACTTTTAGCAATATATTATATTTTAAGGTTATAATACAATTCCTTAGTTAATGGTATATTACATGGAGAAATATACTTAAAATGTAATGAAATTTTTCTACAAATTTTTTAACGGTTACATCATGTTGTACAGAATTTTAAAATTAAAAAAAATTATATTTACATATATACCATGTCTATCTCTAACTGTTCTTTAAAGAGATCTAAAAACCATTTTTAATGTTAAAAATCCAAACCTTTTTGAGGGAAATCATGCACCATTAAGGAGTGACATGCACCATCGTCAAACCCAACGTTGCATATAGTAAGTAACTTTAAGTAAACTTAAGTCTGTAGTTCTGTTAGTTCTAGAGGTACAGAACACATATAGACAGACAGGAATACAGTTTTTCCTGCCCCTCGAGTGATAGGCTTCGTTAATGTTGAGTTAATTATAGTGTAATGTACAATTAGCATATAATGCTCATAAGCAAATATACATTTTAATTCCACTCACTCACGACTTATCTTGAGGTAAAACCATAACACTACCAAAACACCTGCCCTTTCCCTAGCTAATGTAAAGATGGATCACTGAGATAGTTATCAGACTCTTGAGGGGTTGTACGGACATTCCTTATCATGAGAACTTTGGTACTTCCATGTATTTAACTTATTTTGCAGAGATTGTGCATTGGGATAAAAATGTAAGGATGTGGTATTGAAACCCTCATAGTGCACATCTACGCTATTTTAGACAATTATTAAAAATATTATATGGGAATATTTCTTATTGAATGGCAAATCTGCTGGTTCAGTACAAAATATGTTGTAAATATTCATGACTTACGTTGGTCACGTTTGTTTCTATGAATAACACATGATAAGCTGATATACTCGGTCATACATCACACAGAAAAAGCTGTTACATATTATCGTCCCATGTATCCAAATAAACATTTATTCGGTATATGTTTACATCTTCATTCAAAACATTGTTTGTGTTTATAATATTACAGTAAAAGATAGATCTGATAGAAAATTAAACTAGTTGAAATATCTCGAAAGGCCCTCAAGTGGACAATAAATTATCTTACAAACATATTAGTTTCCTTTCACTCGTAGTTGAAGTTCTCGTAGTTTGGATAAGTTGAAGTCAGTCGACAACCAGATTATTTAAGTACGTAATATCGGACCAACGTTATTTTTCATGTAGATAAGATTGACTTTAACTATTTTTGAAAAAAGTGATGGTCAGCTGATTCTCTTATTGCTTTAATGAAAGGCTTGGTTAGAAGTGGAAGGAAATTGCACAAACTCGTTAACTGTGTAAAGTGGTTAGACCAAAATATCTTTTCTTTATACTTTAAAACTAAATTCTTAACACTCTCTGTAATAAATACGCTACATATAAATTTAGAGTGAAGCATAAGTCTAAATACGTCCTTATAAAAGTCTATCAGTGCAAAGAATCGTAATGGTGTAATATATGAGGTGGCTGTAAGTGAATACATTTCTTTTGGGGGTTATAGTTGCAGCCGCGGAAATCTTTGATTTGGGTAAAATGTTTCAAACGAGAGAGGGGTCGTGTGGCACATTTTTGTAGCCTCATTTTCAGGGAAACAAATGATTTATGATTCCTAATGTGTATGATTGTTCGACTTTACAGGGGATGATTCCAACTGTTGTCTTATCTTGGAGGTTAGATTACAACTGGTCAAAGCTACGGCAAAAATAAATTTGTTGATAAAATCTTATTTTATTCATCTAATTTCTCATTTTTGTTCCTGTGGCAGTTTAAAACAAAGTATCGAAAGATCCTTCCCATTTGAAAAATTCTACTAAGACCGTCGTAACTCTTAAATGTAGCAACATAATCTGCTACAGTAAGCCCATACCAGACGCTACTGTGAATACTTCCAACATTCGACTTTTATAGCGGTATATTGTACGTATATTTCACATCACACAACGTTAGTTATATACTTTTTGGTTTACTGTAAGTACCTAAATATTTGATTTATTGTCATCACTCAGAAACAAATTTAAAAAATCTTAAAGAACTGTAATGAATGGTTAAGAGCCAATAAATGAGGTGAAAGATATATCGTGTTTCCACGCCATTTACCTACAGATTTGCGCCGTTAGCTGTGAGCTGTGTAACTCTGCGGGTTTGTTTCTTCAACGTGACGCTTTAGAGTGGAATATGTTTAAGAATTTTATGGAATTACCGGGCTTATAATAATAACACTATACACTTATAGTGTAATAACACTAACAGAAATTATGTGGTTTACAGCACGTTTTTAGTGCAACACTAAACAATTTTATTTCAATAGGTGACGCTGTAAAATTTAAATTCTCTGTTTTACATGCTACCTTACAGTTTTCAACACCAAATACATAGCAGCATTAATAATATATTTACTCAAACAGTTCAAGGTGCAGGGAAATAAAATAAAACATTTATTTTCTACAGCAAAATATTACGTTAAAAACCGCAAGATAAATTTCTTAACTTAAACAATTTAGATATAAATATTACACATACATACTTAACTACATGTTTTTATACCCGGTAGTTTTACAAAGAGTATTCTAAAAATAATTATAACATGGAAAATAGCTTAAGTAGGATCAATTAAAAAGATGATATAATGGTTTTTGATATACGAGTTTACGAATATTAGAAGCCGCTCGTGACTTTATTACTATCTTTTATTTTCTTTTTAAGGTATTTTTCAAACCAAAGTTGAAAACATAAATATACTTAAATTAAAAATAATAAACATCAGCGGTACAAACAGTCAAATAAGTCAGTGGATAATTTAAGTTTTGGCTATCGAAAAACATTAGAGAAGTTAAAATAAAAATTAGATGGTTTAGCCTTTTGAAGTAAACAATATAGCGCATTAAATGTATATAATTCATATATATGTTATATGTATATATATATATATATATATATATATATATATATATATATATATATATATATGTTAGATACACAGTTCTCTATTTACAATGACGAGAATATCTTAGGTAATATTATTATTCAGCCACACACAAATTCTTAACACGAAATTAAACATCATAGCTATGGTGAGAAAAGTTGGCTTAAGTTGATTTAATCTCCAGTTCACATTCCGCTTAGTGCAGCGTAGATATTGCTGCTATCTGAAATCATGTACGCCTCAAGAGATCCAACAAAAGAGGGTGACGAAGAAGCTCAAAACGAACTCTAATTCACTATTACATACTTAGAGGAAGTAGAAGAATGTGAAGAAATCTCGGTTGCTCCTCCTTGCTTTTGGATCGTGTCTAAAATATCGTAATTCACACAATTGTTCTGTTCACAAAAGTTTCTTTGGTATCAGTCTTATCACTGATAAGTAATTTTATTTTGTTATTTTATATTTATCATACAACCGTTGTATAAAACTACTGTCAGATACATTTTTTGGTATATGCAACCATAGTAGTCTCATATCAGCAAAAACATGTTAATCGTTTAATTTCACAATTCTTTACGCGGGAGTACTGTATGAAATAAATTACATATGGAAAATAATCTCTTTGGGAGTTATGTTTGTCAGTTTGCATTATATAACAGTGTTGAGTTAATACTTTTAGAATTATCTATTGGTGCTTTATGTTTAACGTTAATTTTTTGGTTGTCACTTTTTTCATTATTAAAATTATTAATGTATGGACAACTTTTTGAATCGGCATTATTTATTTTACATAGATTATGCGTTTGTTATGTCTTGGTAGTGTGTTGTCTTACAAACGGTCTTTTAATATTATTCCTTTCACTTTCAGTCTAATCACATTTTCTGACTGCCTAAGCACTAATTAGTTTACGTAAATTAAAATATTATGATACCTCATTTACCAACTCGGGATGATTTTTAATGTTACACTTGTTATGCGGCTTAGATCTAACAAACTGTTGAAATGTTATTTATCCTGTTTACCCAATTGGATAAGATATTACGTCTTGTGCTCCCTGCCCTAGCGCAGAGAAAGTAAGATTCTTATACATGGTATTATCAGTATATTCGAGGACATGCTGATTGTAATAACTATATGACAAGGTATGCCACATTGCGTGTCGGTAACAGATTTCTCTGTGGTTGCATGAATGAATTCACGAGCTCATTTTTTACCATATGACATATCCTTCGATTTTCTCGTAGACTTCAAGGGCACCCATAAGGCCAATGTAAAATTGTTTACTAACGCCCAATAAAATTCTAAAGAGTGACATGCATCATAATCAAACTATAATGTTTCCTACACAAATATGAAGATCCATGACAGTTTCTAGTCTTAAAGTCATTTTGGTCTCGATACATCGTGTGGAGAGACAGAAATAACATTTTTCAGTCCCTTCCTCTAAAGCTCAGCCAATAAACAACCGTATTAACGATTTTTAAAGATTCTAAGGTTTCTATAGCTCTTTAAATTATAATAATTATTATATGCAAATAAAACTAATATAAGATTTAAAACCATTTACTTCCCCTGTAGTTTAAATCTGCTCTTATCATTTTAAATGCTAATAGCTAATACATTAAACTACTCACATTAATGATTGTGGGGGATGAGATATACTTTAACGGGCACAGTGACAGAGGAAAACTGCTGCGTTACCGCTTCCCAATGAAGTTGGTTGAAACTTTACCCAATTTCCGGCGTGTGCTTTATTAACGCCCTAGTAGGATGTGTTTATCTCGTCACTCACAACCCACTGGCCGAGTAAGTCCGGTTCGGATACTTCTGAATTGTCACCTTACATTGCGTTGGGCTGTTCAGACAATAAGTCTTTTAATATCTGCTACGTACATAACTGTTCATTGCTTTGAGATTTCCTTCTCCATAATTTGTAATTGTATTGTTAAAAGTAATTATATTTAAATTCTGATATATCATCGTTGCATGTATCAAAAATTGAACACTTCGTATTGAGGGTTGGAATATACAATTAATTTTGAGTATCGAAAACATCTTCAGTCATGAAGGTAAGGAACCAATCGAAGTATACCGATAAGCTCGCAAAGTTGAACTATGAACAGAACAAGTACTCGTATTCGTGTAGAATGCATAAGCTATAATTTTATATTCATGTTTTATTCTGTTAGGAATCGTTGTAATTTAATTAATACTTGAGGGCTTCTTGAAATTGGCCTTCGGAAATGGATGAAGATAGCGACACGAAATCTGTACAGAACGTAAATATTATTACTGGCATATAAATCAGATCTTTATCTGAGGTCAATATTAAAAGTACAATAAAAATAATGCATACGCCATTTCAAGCAAAGTAGTAATAGTAAAAAACGTATAAATTATTGCCGTCTTAAAGAATAAGCAAAGAAACAAAACATAAAAGAAGTATATGCAATTATAATGTAAAATTAACTGTTGTATTAAAAATATTATATTAAATTAAGTGACAAAATATGCAACAACAGTAACAGGTACAGAAGTGTAACTAATTGTGATGTACCGTGTAGAACAAGGCCGCTCAGTGACCAAAGCCCTGTAACACAGTTAAGTACTATCTGGCGGACGATTAAAATTGCGGAAGCAGCCCCTTCCACGCGCATCACGCCGCGCAGTGTCTTTGTGTCAGTCAGTCTGTCATTGACCTTGGCTGAGACAAAAGGCGGTATTCCGTATACAGACCCACCGAGTGAATTGACTTACTTCAATTTACCTTTTGCGTAGTGATTGCAGATTTAGCGTTAGTGCAAAGTATTAGGATTATATTATTTATTTTGTTGTGATGTTGATTTGTGATGTGGTGTTGATTTATTACCTTTGGTATATAATGTCAAAAAAACTAAGTGGTGCGACTGGGTGCTTTGAATCGGAAATGAAGGTTAGAGAAAGTTTTTGCTTCTGCTTTTTCCTCGCAGAAATATAGCTTGAGTTTTTGTGTTGCTGTTTTGGTTGAAAAAGTTTTTTTTTTAAAGAATGGGTTATCTACCTACTTTTCGAGGTGACACTGGTGTCTGCTTTCTGCTTTGACCGTGCTTGTCGTTTTGCTGTTTTTCATTTTTGTTGCTGATGATATTCATGCTGTAGCCGAGGGTTGTTTTTGTTTCAATTGTGCTCATTGCCAAGTACCTGCTGTGCGAGCTTTTGTCCTGCTGAGTATCGCGAAATGAGGACTTAGAGCAAAGGTCACGCTATATTAGGCTTGAACTTACATGACAGAAGTTATCTACCTACTTCTTCGAGGGCAGAACTATCAGTAGTTGCAGTTTCTCAAGAACCCACTTGTAGATCTCAAGTTCAAGCGACTGAGAGACTTGGAGCGAGTAGGCTTCCTTCTGAAGATGCAATGAATGTACGTCCCTTCTTTCAGGAACCTTTTTCTAAAGAGTAGCTAGTTTAAAGCTGGAAGGTACCGGATTGCGAGTTGAAACCTTAAAGAAAATGTAACAGCTGTTTTAAGTTCTTTCTGATAAGGTAATTTAGAAAACACTCTTACCCCAGCCGAACAAAAACGGCAAAATAATAAATTAGGCCCTCATCAGCCTAAAGGGCCATTTTCAAAAGAATCAGAAGGGATGGAAATAAAAATAGGGGATTTGACGAGAAATGGTATTTTCAAAAGAATAAAGAAAACCAAATGAGAAATAAAACGTAATTGGTTATGCTATTCAAACATCCTCAATGTGTTGCTATTGTCAGCCATGCTGGATTTTCAATATCGCCTATACTGATGTGGGATTTTCGAAAGGTACGTACTGATTGGGCACATTTAGTCGACAAAACATAAAAATACACATGAAGAAGATTCGCAAAGTCATGCAATTGCGTGTGAAATATAACTATCGCTGGCAGTTTAGGCCATACCAGTTGATAGTGAGAATTCTGGAGGAGATTAAAAAAAGCCACTGGATTACTTGGGAGACAAGTTTTAAGGCGAGTGGTGGACATCATTATTACGTTAGCTACAAACGACTGTTACCACTGAGAGAGCCACAGATTGTGTTAATGACGATGAAGATGCAACTAAATCGAAAGGAAATTTCCTTGAGATAATACATATGCTAGCAAGATATGACCAGGTCTCTTGGCCCCAGGAAGATTTAATTAAGTTACTAAAACGTAGTGTTAACTACCTTAGTCCTCAAATTCAAAATGAGCCTTGATATTCAACCTGATTTCCAAAGAGAATAAAAAAAGAAATCAAGGAAGAAATGAAAGTCCCTATGTGTCTATTAATCTTTGATACAACTCAAGATATAGCGAAAACCGACCACTGAGTACAGTGTTTCGTTATATAAAGATAAAAACTGATGAAGGCGACAGGCCAGTACAACGCTAGTCATAGAAGAGCGTTCGGGGGCTTTTTGGAAGTGGGAAAGCCAGAAAAAAAAAAAAATAATTTTGCAGTTATAATACTTATCAAATGTTGTTTTCAATATCATAGAAGAAAAGTATTCAGATAAATATCTAAAGTTCAAGGGCAAGGCTACGATGGAGCCGCTAATATGAGTGGTATATATATCTCAGGCCTTCAACAAGAATAAAACAAAAAAATCCTGGCCTGCAGGCTATAGTATATTCACTGTTGTGCTTCATACCCATAAACTTGGTAATCAACGATCTTCAGTATCAAACATTTCCTGAAAGTCTTTATGTATTTTTTAAAACTATATCAAGATGGGCACTGTATGACTAAGTCGGCTATGTTACAAAAAACCTTAAAGAAAGTGTGTCCAACAAGGTGGACTTCAAGAAATCAAGCCGTCGACGCTCTTCGATGTGGTTATTTTGACATAATGAAAGTACTGACTTTCCTAACGTTAGAAGGTAAAAGACCCAAGAAGGAAGATGTAAACCAAGCTTAAATCACTTTTGAATAAATATTTTGAGCAGTATTTCCGTACAATTAATATTGATAGTTATTGAAAGTGTGTTGCTTGAAAACTATGGACATAATTTCTAAAAAACTTCAATAAGTACTGAAGAAGACTTAGGAACACGCAACTAAAATGCTCGTAAATCTCAAAACAAAAATTAAACAAACTCTTAGGAATGAGTGGCAAACAGTTAAAAGCAGATGCAACTAAGCTTTGTTTGCAAATGGTATAGTTGTACCACATTTCATTGACTCAAGAACAAAAAAAGAAGAGAAGAATGTTTGATGAAGTGCAAGTTGATGAACCCTATTAAAGACAATGAGAAACATTTCCGGGGTTGAGGTGTTCAACCGTAGCCTTGACATAATCACAACACAGCTGACAGAGCGTTTTGAGGCTGTTACTCACATTACTAGTAGTTGTCCAATGTCTGAAACCTTTTTTAGTTGTAGCAAGTGATGAAGAAATCTTAGAATCAGCAAAATTTTGATATTAAACTACCAAGATGAGGTCTCCCTTAACTTAGGTCCACACCACAGCTTGTAAGGCTAACAAACTTGTTTTTTAAGTCGCATGGAAAAACTCAAAAGTAGGCTAAAAGGGATCTTGCAGCTATACTTTAATAGTGCGGGGTCGCACGTGCTCAAGTTGGTTCCAGCTTTCCAGATGTTGTTGAATGCTTGGATTGTTTGATTTTTTTTGACACTACCTGTTGCAACTGCAAGTGCAGAGAGATCATTTTCTAAACTTAAAACTGATAAAGAACTATCTTCGCAGAACCATGTCCAAGAACGTCCTGAGTGCCTTAGCAACCATATCTATAGAGCGCAGCAGAGGCCAGGCACATCAACTTGGACGACACAATTAACACTGTTTGCTAGCATGAAGTCACGAAAGAAGATTAGTTAAGTTAGTAATAGTCGAGTTGGTTTTGTAACTACTTAACTACTATGTTCACGTTTTTAGATAATGTGCTCAAATTTAAACTAGGTTTTCAATACATATTTATTAAATATATTGAAATTTGTACCTCATTCCAAACCATATGGAATTGAAAAAAAAAATTTGAGATTTAAAAAAATACATATTGCTATACACATAAACTAGGTCTCTTACAAGGAACAAAACACTTTTATAAAGAATAGTAGACACTGTAAGTTATTATAAAAAAATGATGTTTGGTCCAAAGACGCCTTACATTGCTGATGAAATGATGGCCAAGAAACGTTTGTTACGGTTATAGTGAGGGTGATGAACTGTCGGCACTGATTGATCATGTAGGTAAAAGTTGGGGAAGGGGCGCAGCGGACTGAGTCGCTCCATGGGCGCCAAAATCCTCACTACGCGACTGTAAAGAACATGTCATTCCTTTACTGATCCTTTACCCGATTTTAAAGTCAGCCTTTTTACATTCTGTAAACATTTTATATCTCCAACCGTTTGACCATAAATTAAAACACCCCTAAACTTTGCTCCAAAAGCCAAGTTTTTTTTTTTAATATTCCAAATCTGAAACTGACTGAAAATTCAATTTTTTCATATCATACGTAGTCCTTTACTTCACTCGTTTAGCCAAGGGACAGTGAGGATTATTTCGATTATTAAGGACCCAACAAGGACTTCTTAAAATCGTGTCGTTGTCAGTATTGTCCTTCTGCCCGTCTGTGTGATAGAATTGAAGGAGATTCCGAGTGCACGAATTAATCCTCCCCATACCTCAGTTCCATAAGTCATTATAGATACAGCTTAGGTTTAGTCGGGTCTTTCGGTATTGCGTTGTATATTTTGGGGATGTTATTTTTTAATAATCAAGCAAAAATAATTTTCTAATTTTTACAAAAAATCGCTGTATTGGCTCCGAAATGAACTAAATATTTATTTTTTAGACTATTATTCACATGAAGACATTTTAAGATGAATCATGCTTCTACGATTAAAATATATTGGTACACATGATTGAAGTAGAGTTCGTCGTACGTTGTAAAATCCGTCAGCAGTCTTGGTTTCAAGTGTATCATTTTTTACGCTAATGATTCCATTATATTTGTCTGCTTATGATAGTTTTATGAACAATACATTTTGAGACTTAAAGTTAAAATATTAACTACGAAACAATTCAATTAAACCATCTTGTAATACTCTTGATAGGATGAAATGTTACTGAACATTTAGGCTAAACATAATCTACGTGGAGGATGAGATACCAAGACGTAATCTCACAAATAGACAATTGTCACATCACTTCCGTCACGATGTGACAGTGTCAGTTCACTTCCGGCATGGAGTGAGCAACGCTTCCGGTATATAGTGAGAAATTCCTGCGAGAACGTGTCTGGTTCTCACATAATAAATGTAGAGTTATGTTTAGTTCTTTTGTGTCAATGTTGCTTATTTGTATGTAATGTCTCGACATTTAATTAACATTACATTTGCAAACATTATTTGCTTAATGAATATTATGTGGATATGTATCTTATATTCAAATACCTTAACAAAGTTATTCAAAAATAATTTTAACAATGAAGATAGCATCAAGTTATCCAAAACCTGGTAGTCTGTTTTCGAGATACCAATCTATCAAAAAATCAATATGACATAAAATCAAATGATTCTGAAGAATTTATTTTGTATTGGGATATCAAAGTAAAACATACAGTTTAAAATTTCTGGCAAAATATACACCGTCTTCTTAATCATGATTTAATGTGTAGAAATTACTGACGTTATCGCATAAATGTGAAGTAGAACACAAGTCCCCTTAGGCAGTACACTCAAAAAGTTTTTTCATACGATTTATTTTCTTTTGGAAATTAATTATTCATTAAATCGATGCCTTTCACTTATTTTCAGCACAAAAATAGGATTTTTAACGAATGCTCATTGAAGTAACTTTAAATAAATTATGTTGAAAAAGGTTACAATTATTAGTAATTCATCATTTCTAGTTGTCATCATATCTTGTAAAAAAGAGAATAACAGAGTAAATGTGAGAATGACCAGACCTAATTCCTTATTTTGTTAGGTTTTTGCAATTAACACAAACAAATTTCTTACGCTTGGCAATAAATAACAGTAACGGCAACTCAGGGACTCTTTATATCGCTTTGTGAAGTGATTAATTATGAGAGAATAATCGTATTTGTTAATAGCAGAATTTGTTCTTATTATTATTATTAGTAAAATGCACCATTACGTTAATACAGAATGATTCTCCATTCTTATATAGGATATGCGCAAGAATAATGCCACTCTTC
The DNA here is from genome assembly GCF_021130785.1 of Homalodisca vitripennis. Taxonomy (NCBI): domain Eukaryota; kingdom Metazoa; phylum Arthropoda; class Insecta; order Hemiptera; family Cicadellidae; genus Homalodisca; species Homalodisca vitripennis. The sequence goes on from NC_060207.1 coordinate 37,240,270, forward strand.
GCCATAACGTGCCTCGTGGCAATTGTTTGTTAGACTTAAATGTGCAGCAATCTCTATCTAAGGGGAACTGACATCTGGATATCTAATTTTTGCCTTCTTATTTTAGTACATAATAAATTTAAACCACCGTTCATGATCATGCGTTCGCTTGTCCTTTCAACATTCTCGTAGTATTGTTATCCGGACTATTCGAACTGCGCCTCGGCGAAAAACATTAATAGAATTCAAGAAATGCAAAATTCAGCCATGCTGTTCGTTTTAATCTCCATCATTCTGCTCAAGAGTATCCTTTCCGGAATGCTATAATCAAGCTTCCAATGGAAGTTTTGTGTCAAGTTTTGACGTTCGGCATGGTCCATAAAGTTCTCATCCTAAAAGAACTTCAGCACCTAAGTGAGAAGCTCGTGGAAAGGTTTCTCAGCGTAGGTACCCCTTAGGATGGAGACCTTCACTTTCCTAAAGTGAGGCTTAAATGCGAGAGGAAAGGCTTTTAATGCTTTGGCAAGAAGCTATTTAATGTCTTTCTCTTACAGATTAAAAATGTTGTTTAGAATCAAGAATTTTATCTTGGGTCGTTTTTATTTGGAACTTTAAAAAATTCCTAAGTATGGGACTCATAACTATGCTCGTTACTAAAGATTCTCGTACTTTACAGGAGTGATAAAAATTCATTATTCTATTTTTTCTGTATTCATTGAAGTTATATTAAAGAACTTTGAATTTAACATAAAAATACGTTCCAAACAAAAAATTACATCACTTTAAGAATGACAAAAAGAGGAAACACATTTACAGAATCATAAAACGTCGTAAAACGATGTTCCCTAATCCACACAGTATTCAATATAATAAATATATTCAAAGAATTCCATCAACTTATTCCTACTTTTATCTATGTATATTTTATATATAACTAAATATAATCATTATTTTTATAAGAAGTGAGTAAACTTATAGTGGATATTGCCGTATCTTTGTCCACAAAAATCATTATACGTTTTAATAACAGTGACGAGAAAGGATAACCTAAGTTATTGTGCACTATAGAAATATCTCCCCCGAGAAACTCATATAACCTGCACAGCTCTTACATACCGTACAGGGAGGGGTATGGGATGATGTCAGTTCATTATATACAGCTACCCTCAAATAACCCACATCAGAATTAATCAATCTTTTACAATGTTTAAAACTGTCTGTTTTTCTCACATATCTTTATTAACGTTAAAATGTTATGAATAAAATAAACTCGTTTTGTATTGTATAAAATATACTGTAAAGAATAATGTTGAAATTAATAAATTTATTTACGTTGCATTAAGTTATTTTATGTCATTGACGTTATACTGGTGAAGCTATTAATGACTCAGTTTATAAAACACCATGTACGTCTAATAATTGTTTTAATAATTTCACAAAAAAATGCAAGATTAAGATCTACAATAATACGTCATCAAGATGGCTACCATGGTGTAATTGGGTGCATTGGGTCCTTACAGTATTAGTATTTTTCACGGGTATTTCTTACAATATTTTGTTAAAGTGTTTATTATTGTGCCTTGGTAAATATAACATTTTTAGTTAATAAAGGTTTATTGAGGACCAGCACTATTTCTGCCCAGAAATAATTGATTTTAAGTTGTACGCTGTGAACCGCCATTTCTCCATATTGCGCTATCATGCCTGATAACACTGAGAAGACATCAAACGTGAAAACTAGAAATATGTCCAAGTCCAGTGAAGATAACGAGCCAACTATACAATCACTTGATAAGAAACTCAATACGATGATTAGTGCTATTGAGGCAAACAGTACTGTTATCAAGGTTATTCAGCAGGAACAAGTTGATTTGGCCACGTCAGTTGAGCTCTGTCATAATAACATTAAGGATCTATCGGAGTCTATTAAGAAGCAAGACGCGAGAGTCGATATGTGTGTTAGTGAGGTTGACGGTGTTAAAAACGAGAACATTAAATTAAAGTCTAAGGTTCGTGATTTAGAACGGAAGTTAAATGATCTTGAACAATACTCACACCGGAACAATTTAGTAGTGTACGGTATACCAGAAGTAAAAAACGAAGTGGTATTAAATGTGATTAAACGATTGGCGATGGCAATAAACTTCAAGGACTGGTCCACAAATCTTGTGGATGTTGCAGTAGGCGAAGATGGTGAAAGGCCTATTATAATTAAATTTATCAGCCGACTGGACAAAGATGAATTTTTACAGAAGAGAAAGGCTAAGAAGCACTTACGTGCGGCTGACTTGGGTTATGCACCAGTGAATCTAGTATCTATGTTAATGAATCACTCACATCACCAAATAGGAAGCTAATGCAGAAAACTAGAGAAGCTGCTAGGAAGAAGGGCTACCAATACGTATGGACCCTTAATTGTTCCATCTACGTGAGAAAGGCTACTAACGATAAAGCTGTGAAAATTCTTACTGAAGCCAGCCTAGATGGGCTTTGAGTGGAGGACCCTAGTGTTGGTGTCATGTCATTTTGGTTTGGTGTTTATTGTGTATTTTTATATCGAGAGTGAAATATGTTATTACCAAAACGGTAGGCCTGCTTATTTGTTTTATTCACTGCATGGTGCTAGTTATATTTATACTAGGTTTGTTTACAAAGCTATTAGGTTAGACACTTTAAGCTTAAGCTTGGAACATATATTTAGAAGCTTGAACAATGCTAGTTGTAATGTTTATTATTATTATTTATGTATGCCTATCATGAGCAGTATTATATTAATGTACAATATTTATACTGAAGTTAGTTGCCTGGTTGATATAGGCCTAGTAGGCCTGTTATATGGTAGTATTATGTGGTTATTACTGAGTGAGCCTTATACTGTTAAATTATATTTTCTATTTATTTTCTCCAAATGTGCTCTATGTCTAACACGAATAAGTGTAATAAAGTACTTAATATATACTACGAGAATGTAAGAGGGCTTAGGTAAAAAACTACTACTTTCAGAACTGATGTTTTAGCTTGTGATTATCACATAATTGCATTGACAGAAACCTGGTTACTTCCTGAAATGAATAATGGAGAAATGTTTAATAATGAGTTTAGTATTTTTCGTAGAGATAGGGATAGGCTAGTGAGTGGAATGGGCAAGGGGGGAGGAGTTTTTTTAGCTGTTAGGAATAATTGTTTACAGTCTGAGCATGTGTTAGTTGATAGGTCAGAAGAGATGATATGGGTTAAAGTTAGGGATGGTAAGGGGTTTACTTTATTGATTGGAGTAGTATACTTTAGGTGTAATTCTAATTTAGATGCTTATGTTAGGTTTTTTGAATTTGTAGAAAGGTTATGTAGTACCCATAAATGTAGAATTTGCATTCTTCGGGATTTTAATTTAAGAATACTTCCTCATGAAGATTTAGAAAAAGGTGACAGCATTTTTAATGAGTTAAGTAATTTTATGAATTTGGGAAATTTGTCTATGCATAATTTTATACCTAATCACCAGGGCAGAACATTGGATCTTGTTATTTCAAATTGGCTGGAACTGGGTTTGGCCTATCATTGTGACAGCCCCATTGTTAATGAGGGCAATTACCACCCTGCTTTATGTTTGGAAGCTAGAATGGTGCATTATGGTTGGAATAAGTCAGGAAATAGTAATAACAGCAGCATCAGTAGTTATAATTTTAAGAAAACAAATTTTGTAGAGTTGTATCATGGTCTTAGGAACATTGATTGGTCCTTTTTGTTTAATATTAATGATCCTAATTTGGCTGTGGACTTATTTAACAAAGCAATTTATGAAGTTTTTGATAACTGTTGTCCAAAGAGGAACAAAGTGAAACGTGGATATCCAGTATGGTATAGTAACGAACTAATAAATATTATTAAATTAAAAATAAGAATTAGAAGGAAGTTAACACGAAACTTTAATAAGATAGATTTAAGAGAGTTCAAAAGATTAAGGAAAGATATTAAATGTAGAATAAAATTGGATTATTATATTTATTTAAATAGTGTTGAAAGTAACATCACTATAGATGTGAGAAAATTCTGGGATTTTATAAAGAATTCAAGGAATCATAAGAATGCTAATAACCATATGTCAGATGGATGTCAGATTATTAAAGGGGATAGTAACATAGCGGAAGCATTTGATACATACTTTAAATCTACTTTCACTCCATCCTCTTTAACTGGAAAGTTCACTGACCCTGGAACTTGTCTATCCTCCCTAGCCTTAGTTATTGATAAGATATTTGAGGTCTGCTGGCCCAGATAAATCCCCATCATATATTTATAATGGTTGTAGTGAAATATTTGTGAAACCACTTTGTATAATTTTTAACATTTGTTTAATTAATTCTTGTTTTCATAATTTGTTTAAATTAACTCGAGTAACACCTATTTTTAAAAGTGGAAATTCTAAGCTTGTACAGAGTTATCGCCCAGTTGCAATTTTATCAACTCTTGCAAAAATATTTGAGATTATTATTTGTAAAAAAATTGTAAATTTTATGACACCATTGATGTCTGATAGGCAGCATGGGTTTCAAGCTAAGAAATCAATTGTTACAAATTTGTTAAATTTTACGGAATATGTCTTATTTCAAATGGATAATAACTCTCAGGTAGATGTAATATTTACAGATTTAACTAAGGCGTTTAATAGAGTAGATCACAGTTTAATTTTAAGTAAAATGCATAATTTAGGTTTCTCGTCTAAGTTGGTAAATTTTTTTTCTTCTTACTTTTCTAATAGGTTACAATATGTTTCTTATATGGGGACACAATTCTAGTCAATATTTAGTAACTTCAGGGGTTCCTCAGGGGTCAAATTTGGGCCCAGTACTTTTTAATTTGTTTATCAATGATATTGTTAACTGCACAAAAAATTCAAAAATTTTACTGTACGCAGATGACCTTAAACTTTATAAAGTAGTCAATAGCCCTCAGGATTCCAACGCATTACAGGGGGATTTGGATGCAATTGTAGATTGGACTAGTAAATATAAGATCTTTTTTAATATTAGTAAGTGCAAAGTAATGTCATTCACAAGGAAAAAGATATCAATTTCGAATAACTATGCCATAAATGGTAGTAATCTTGAAAGGGTATTTGAATTTAAGGATTTAGGCGTAATTTTGGATCCTACTTTAACTTTCAATCCTCATATCTCATCTATTGTAAATAAGGCCTACAAAAATTTGGGATTTATTATTAGACAGTCTTCAAATTTTCATTCAATTTCAACCTTAAAAACATTGTATATATCACTTGTCCGATCAAATTTAGAATTTGCCAATATAGTATGGAATCCTTATTTTGCTAATCGCATTAATTTAATTGAAAAGGTACAAAAAAGGTTTTTAAGATATTTATATTTTAAAGAAACTGGTCAATTTACCTTCGATATTTCATATAATCAACTTTTAAGCATTTTTTAAATGGAAAGTCTTCAAAAACGTAAAAAATTAGCGAATTTACTTTTTCTTTTTAAATTGCTGAGAGGTGAAGTAATGGATTCATTTTGCTTGTCAAAAATTAATTTTTACACTCCATCATTTTATAATAGATCCCAAAATTTGTTTCACATTAATTTTTCTCGTACAATGGCACATTTTTCATCACCTTTGAATACAATGATGAGATTGCATAATTCTTTGCCTGGGGAGGTTGATATATTTTTACATAATATTAATCAATACAAAAGACTTTGTCAGAGGGATATAAACTGAGCTAGACTATCTAATACCTTACATATACACATTTAACAAATATACTACACTACCAATATTTTTATTAAGATGTTTATACTTTTAATTACACACACACACACACACACACACACACACACACACACACACACACACACACACACACACACACACACACACACACACACACACACACACACACACACACACACACACACACACACACACACACACACACACACACACACACACACACACACACACACACACACACACACACACACACACACCAACGCACGCACGCACACACACACACGTGCGCGCGTTCTTTTTGTTATGGCTTATCTTGACTTTGTTAATATTTATGATTATTTATTATTGTTGTTATTTTGTTTATAATTTTATTATAGTTACGTTGTTATATCTATATATATATATATATATATATATATATATATATATATATGTATCTGTTATTTATCTTTAGGCTTAATTATCTATTTGATGGGAACTATTTTGGTGGAACACTGGACTGGACTGGATTATATTTGATTGTGTGGATATTATTGCATGTCATCTTGATTTAAACATGCAAAATGTAATTGGGTGTGTAACCTGTATTGTTGCATGTAAATAAAATAAATAAATAATATAAAGGTTATTGGTAATTAGGACCCCCAACACGTGACTAAGCGAAATTACCATACAAATTGCTTGTAGCATGGCGCTTCCCATTCTGAGCTAAACCTTAACAATGATTACCTTGTTGACACTCTAGCCATAAGCTGTGTATTCTCGTATCAGTTCTTTTAATCGAATATAAAAGCCTAAATTATTCATATAGTTCTTGCTAAAATGGTAACATTAAGAGTACATTATATTCATATCTTCCGCGATAGTAAGTTTTTGAATTTATATGCTTTAAAACAGTATAATATTGTTGTAAAGTCCGCAAACAAATTCAAAGATCCATGTAAAACGTAATAGAATTTTTCAATACTTTGAAATAATTTAAACTTGGATGATATGGCGAGTAACATAAGGAAAGGTCAGTTCACCTTCTTGTACGAGCTAACAACTAGTAAAGTTAACGAGTATTTTGTTCGAGTTTTCTGATCAAAAATAAGTATCGACAGGTTCTTAACAAGTTACCAGAGTTTTCTAATTAAAGTTAGCACTGGTTTATATTATTTTACACCATAGTATGTTGTATCAATCGTGTTATTCCAAGATATGCAGTAATAGTAAATTTTGGTGTTACGCAATAGAATTTCGAAACGTTATTGATGTTCTGGCGACTATAAAAATACATTTACTGCCTATGAAAAAAATTAATAATAGGAGAAGAACAAGTTGTCAAGATAGGCTTGATACATATAATACTGATGAGTTTTATGCACTTAACTCTCAAATATGTAATGGGATATGCTCCACGTGACTCTCTTGACTATGATGGTCATATTTTCCTATCAAGTGTTAGGATAAATAAATGTTAGAGCTGTCTAGGAGAACCCAAACAAATTTTTGTTGTCAAAGCAGCAGAGACGTGCTTATGTTGTGATAAACTCTATGCTCTGCGATGGTTAGCTTCCACCTCAAAACGACAGTACTATGAGGAATGACATATTGATGATTAGCGAATATCTCACGAAGATCCTGGTGAAAGTGAAAGAACGGCGTAGTAGTTATCAATAACAATATACTACAGAGATAAACGGAAATAGCAGAACTCCTCTCTTAGACCACGACCCAAATGATAAGCTTTTTATGCTTTTAGATACCAAAATTCTGAACTATAGGCTTAACGCGTTCTCGTAAAATTGCTAACGCAAAAATTGTTGAATTACTAAAACTGTTATGTAGAAGTGCACATGAGGCTCACTAATCTTAGATAACGCATTTTAGATCATGTAATTTAGTACTACGAGATTCCAGCCTTCTTTTCAGCCTTTATATAGCACTAGGCCATGAGCAGAGAGCCAATTTGCATTTATAAATAAACACAAGTTTTATAAATGTAAATAAGTATAAATCAGCTTCAGATTATTATATAGAGACACAAAGTGGTGATTTTAAATCTATTTATCCAGTTTTTGAGTGTGATATAACTAATATTTAAGTTAGAGATGTAGCCTCGAAAAGTGTGTGATAAATATGTATATAATAATAAACCTTTTTAACACGTTTTAAACTTTTTTATTTTCGTACAATGTACATTTCGCGGTCTGGGAATTCATCTTCAAGTACTCTGAAGATGAATTCCCAGAATTAGAAATGTACATTGTATGAAAATAAAAAAGTTTAAAAAGTATTAAACAGGTTTATTATATACATAGTATTTAAGTGTGATGGTCGGTTTTAAGACTATTAAGTTAGAAAAAAATCTTCTGTAAAAAAAGGTTCATTTCAAATGTTTAACCCTTTTAATATCCTTCTATTTCGAATTCCACGAAAACTAACGGGGCGAACGATCAATTAATTTATTATTTAAGAAAGTGTCAAGAAAGCCATCAGAGTTAAGAAACAGGTTCAGTAAGAGGGTCTTAACTGATTCTGGAACTACATTCTGGAACGCTATCAAGCCCAGGTGTACAAGAGAATCTCATTAAAGGTCTCCAGAACGGAACAGTCTGAGTAGAGTGAGTAACTTTTATTCATAGATCACGACAAACATATTTTTTAAATTTACAAACACGAATTCGTCAGTTATACAATGTTTACGGTGGTTATATATAGTGGTATTATATAAGTCAATATAATAAATTAAGTAAATAAAGTAGATATAAACATTCGGATATATGTATTAAGATAGTATAAATAAACTAAATTATAGCCACTCGAGGCAGTCCCTGCAATTTTAGGATTGTATTTGTAATTTGGAAATTTGTTTTATATTGAACATTTTTACTATTTTGCATGGTACTTCACGCATTGTTCGAATCTTACTCGTAATTTAAATATATGGATAATAATTCTTTTAAATAAAATGTTTTACCTTTTTCTCAATGTCTATAACCATTATGTTACCTTTCATACTTGTCTAGTAATGACTACTTGGTAAAAGACGTTATGCAAAATTTATGCATTTATGCGATGTTACTCTATTATTAATTTCAAAGCTTTCATTATGGGGACTTGAGCACTTTAAAATTTTAAAAATTTGTTGTTTTTTGTGTTTTATTATAGTATATTTAATTGTGATCACGACAATATATAACACTAGCATAAAATATTATGACAAGTATTTTAAATAATTCTTTTAAAATCCGTTGTCACGTATTGTGAGGTTGATTTTCAGGCTCCATTAGTTGACTCTTTGTTATAATGCTTACTATCTTGTTTACCTATGATATTCAATTGGCAGTGACTGTAAAGTTGAGCAAGTTGAGTTGTCTGTTGAAAAAAAAACATGTGATAGATGTTGAAAAATTAGAGTGTGTTGGTCATGTTGAAAAGCGGCTTGGAACTAGGCTCAGAAAATTGAAAGAAAAGCTAGGTGGGACAAAGCTTGCGGATGGAAAATCGATAAAAGGCGCAGGACGACTGGCCGAAAAGTAGACTAATAGATGAGCTACAATCCTATTATGGGAATGCCATTAGAGGTAACTCAGGAAATTTGGAAAACATGCACAAGGCAGTGTGGGCTACATATTTTCACCGACTTTCCACGGATGACAACCCAAGTCACGAGTTGTGTCCTCCTGCTCCAGATACCTGGTGCAAGTATAGAAAAGATCCAGCTGGCTATAGACACAAGAAGTCATTGCTAGAGGTCATCATGAATCAGGTTAAACCTATTTCCAGAGATCTAAGTAATAAAGAGCTCCTGAAAAAATGTCTTCATGGGTGCACCCAAAATAGTAACGAGTCATTTAACAATATTGTTTGGAGCCGTCTGCCTAAAGCCAACTTCATTGGTAAAAAAACACTAGACCTAGGACTTTGGGATGCTGTGATATCATTCAATGATGAAAATGTAGGTACAATTAAGGTGCTAGAAGAACTAGGTGTTAAGGATTTAGGCCAATATACAATTGCAGCCATGAAGAAGTTTGATGACACTCGTATCAAACAAGCTGACCGAGCAGCGGAAAAACATGACCAAGGAGGCCAGAATAAAGAAAAGGATCTAAACCTAGATCAGGAAGAGAAAAATGAAGATGACAACTGCCCAGGATGGTTTTAACTTAAGTAAGTAAAAAATAGTACCTTGTTTGGTATAAAAAAATTAATTTATTTACTTTTTCTACGTTTTCCGAAAAACTGTATTTTTTAAACAAATGACCCGATATCTCAGGAACTACTAAGGCTACAGACTTGAAATTTTGACTCAGTGTCACACATGTAATTTTAAAAATATGGTAGTAACCTAGTATTATTAATTTAATTATAAATAAATTAACAAAAAAATATGTTGTATATGAAATCATGGGTTTTTTGGTCAATTTAAAAAAAGGTCATAAATATAACTTAAAAAAAAATTAAATTATTTTACCACAGCGCATTCCTTATATAACAATAAAAAAGGTCTGAAAATATCATCTTCCTATTCCAAGTACTTCTTGAGAAAACGGGTTACCAATATTGACAATTTAACATTGGCGGAATACAAGTGTTCAAGTCCCCTTAAAAATAAAACATACACAATAAAAATTGTTGAACAAAAAAGTACCTCCTCTGTACATTCTTTAATCCGGATTGTTTAGTTACCTTGCTGCCATGCTATCAATTAACCACAGAGCCCTTACTATTTGTCAATCAATAATTTTTTATTTAACTGTTTCTATGACGGATGAGCTTGAATAACCGTATATACATGTAATATGTAGAGTGGTCATACTTTTTTAAATTCTGATTTAAATATAGATGAATTTGAAAACACCTCACAAAAATAAACCTGTAACTTTACCGGTAATTTTGCCCACTAACTTTACCACCCCATTCATATTACGCCATCTAATAGAAATGTTTGAACTATTTTCATAAGTTTTCTTCATATTACCGTTATGTTATTTGTGTTATATTAGTTACATACGTTAAAATTAAAAAATCTCAAACAAGCCCGTCAGTTACTTTTAAAATCAAAATACTGAAATGGTTTAAATAGTAAGTTTTCCTAATTTCCTTTTGTGTCATTATTGGAATAACAGCTGGATCACAACATTTTACATTTGTGGTTATTTGTTCTTATTTGTTGTACTATTTATTGTCCATTTGATATTTTTTTTTTGTTTCCTGAAGATATGGTTATAAAATCTCACGGAATATAGAAGTTTTATATCTTTGTTTTTTATTTCAATAAGTGAAATATTATATATATATATATATATATATATTTATATATATATAATTATATATATATATATATTTAATAACAATAACATTGGTATTTATAATAACAACAACGAAACATTACGGGTCTTTGACGCTTCTCTACCAAACTGCAAATTTGAAAATTCATGCCTCGGAAATTTGTGACCCGATTAAGACCAAATGCTTATACAAGATAGATACAATTTGAGTAACTAAATAAAATTACAATTTTAGAATATCAGAATAGCATAAAAATAAAATTACTAAATTATCATCTTAAATTTTATACTTGATGGTCAACAGAATTTGGCATTGGTCACCTTATGGAGCGCTTAGTAATTTACCTTGAGCGTGTATTTTTGTAAAGTACTTTTTAAAACGGTTAGTGTCATGACAGATTGAATTGAGTAGGTTTTGTTCATTTATCGTAATCGCAAACTCCTTGTTTTGGCGGGTAAATCGCCAGACTGCCCAAGGCGGTATTCCATCGTAGCGACAACAAACTAACACAATACAAACTGCTCTGAGCTTGACAACTCACTCACTATTGTGATAACCGATCACGTTCTGTAACAGACTACTGTACTTTGTACCGGGTACTCGTTCGTCCGCAAACTGTAAGTACCCCGTACAGGTACTTTAACGATATAGATACTTTACACGTTTCCCCCGTTCTTGGTACAAAGTATTTGGACTCGTCTCCAGGTTATAGCTACGGGAACATGTGGCAGTACCATTTTAGTAGGACTCTGTATGATTATAAATTAATGAGTTCGAGGACACTTTGTACTAGATCACTGAAATTACTGGGTACGGGTAGAAGCCACAAGAAATAGTAAAATATTAACCTCACTTTATTAGTTGCTGGGTGGCGATAAAATTGAAATATTTGGCTTTTTAAACGAAATTGAATTTTTATATGTATAGTACCGTGTATTTCGTAAATTAAAGTGGTTTTAAAGTTTGAATTTATATATTAGGTTGTGATTTAACAAGTTCCAACCTAAGTACTTTTTAGTTTTAAATAGACTATTAGACGACCAATTATTTTGAAATCAAATGCTCTTGAGGGGGACGACAAGTGTCGTGTGCCCCCCCCCCTGTCGGTTCACCCCACCTACGTCAAGTTCGAGTTATTTTCAGGTTTACAAAATACTCGTAACATAACATATTACTCCCCACACTGATAACCTCTATAAACGTTTTAATACGGCTCAGTAAACCATGCGGGTAGGTACCTGTTGTGTTTAATTGTGTTGAAATATCTCGTGTTCGGTCTGCAAGAGCGCCGAATAGTAAAAAAGTTTAGATTTCTTTGAACACTTTCTCAGTTCGATGTCTTCATATTCGTCACAACACAAAATATTAGAAAATAGGAGTGCGGTAAAACTATTACACATTGTACCCTGAGTACGGTACATGCATTTGATCACGATTTGGACAGCTGTTAATATATTTCAACTAATGCTATCAAAGAGTCATAATTTGGCCATAATAACACAAAAAGTGGAGTGTCTACTGCGGTTAAATTTCTATGTCAAAATAGAAAAATATAACCAAAATAAAATTTATAATCTGTATATTATATTATTATTATTCTATTAAAAAAACGAAATAACAGTTTAATTTAAAACTTATTACAATGAAATCAGTTTACACTCTATTGTATTAAATCTTAGAGCATTTATAAAATCAATAACTGACAGTAACACATGCTTTAAAGTGATAAAATACATATCACAGTGTTATGTAGCGTACGATGCAATAATCTCTGCTCGCCTGCGACTGTTCGATTCTGTTGTGATGGTGGCAGCCATTTGCAGATTAGTTGGATAAAAGTCTGTTTATGCGTCAGTAAAACTGCTGCCATTTCACTAAGCCACCAAACGTTTTTACGCATTTTTATTGTTGCGGTCAATTCATCCAGCTGTGATAAACACTCAAACTTCATTTTTGGCTTTTCTCAGGAAAAAATTATTAAGTAACATAAATAATTAACTAAAATAAATCTCTTAATTATTCTTGCAAATTTTTGAAAATAAAATACAGTTGTTATTATAGTATAAAGTAAGTTTTAATTCTTGTAATAAGATCACTAAAATGCCAGCATTTCAAGCGTTATATGAAAACTAACCTAAAACTTGTTATTTATTGATCCAATAAAAATCAGAAAAACAAAATGAAGCTCGGTATTTCATGACCTTATTTATTCCTACGCAGAATGATGAAAAAGATTGATTTCTAATGGAATAAAAAGGAATAAAAACTGAGTTGTGACAGGACTCACTCTAGCAATAGGTTTTTGAGTGACCATAATAACTTATCGTAATACCAGTTGACTGATCGCCCTAATGTTGTTAGGTTAACTACTCGGTGGTAATGGGACTCAGTCGACCGATGAGTTGTAAGTGACGATGTAAACTTATCGTAATACCAGTTGACTGATCGTCCTAATGTTGTTAGGTTACCTACAGGGTGGTGATGGGACTCACTCGATCGATGAGTTGTGAGTGACGAGGTAAACTTATCCTAATACCAGTTGACTGATCGCCCTAATGTTGTTAGGTTAACTACTCGGTGGTGATGGGACTCAGTCGACCGATGAGTTGTGAGTGACGAGGTAAACTTATCCTAATACCAGTTGACTGATCGCCCTAATGTTGTTAGGTTAACTACTCGGTGGTGATGGGACTCAGTCGACCGATGAGTTGTAAGTGACGATGTAAACTTATCGTAATACCAGTTGACTGATCGTCCTAATGTTGTTAGGTTAACTACTCGGTGGTGATGGGACTCACTCGATCAATGAGTTGTGAGTGACGAGGTAAATTTTATCATAATACCAGTTGACTGATTGAAAGATATATTCAATGAGTGTATAAAAACTTATTTACCAATCATCCTGTTCTTGCTACATTACAACACATTGATAATCTGTCTCACTTAGCCAGTGGGATTTTAGTGAGGTAAGAAACAGTGACCCTGGTAATACTAATTGTTGACTGATCGTCCTAATGTTTTTGGCTGAGCTTTGGCATAGCCTATCACTTTTGGAACTAGGAAATTTAATGTCTGTTTGTCCATCTGTCTGTCTGTCTGTTTGTCTCTATGTCTCGTTGTCTGTTTATTTATGCATGTCTATCCACATATATGTCTGTTCGACTATCCGAAAATGGCTTTGAAAACGAACAGACCATAAACTTAATTTGACTCAATGGTCCACTTATATATTAGAAAATATAAAAAATAATAATATGGCTTTAAGGAGTTTGACTGAGAGTTAGAGTATAATTTTACACTGGTCTTATTTTATCCAAGATGGCAACGAGAAAAAGCACAATAAATAGATTTGTGAACAACAAAATTTCATCATGTAACATTCATAGAGGTAAAAAAGAGTGGATATTAAATGTTAAAACTCGGAGAACATATTTTATTTCGACTCACTATTGAGTTGTAGTACCTTCTTTAGCTCACAGGAACTCTATTATTTTAATACTACTCTAAAATCTGATATAAAGAAAAAATGGGATTGCATTATGTGGAAGTATTCGGAGAAAGATTTAATTTCATGACTTTGAATTTTGCGTGAAACTTCATTTTACATACAACAGAATGCCTTCTATTATGCTAAATTTGCAACCATGGAATTTCGCTAGCCGTCCTTGAAGGCTATGACAGAAGTATGGCACAATTTCTGTTATTCCTGCCGTAAGATGTAAATTTTCTTTGCGATTTCCATATTTCTGCCTATCTACGGAACATCTCACTAGTGAAATAAGCCATAGATGTGAAACTTGAACGAGGCCTTAGTAAAGCCTGTTACGACACGTAGTGTGGTGTATTCCTACCTTGCTAGATGACAACACACTGCTGACGGCACTCACTGAGTTGCGAGTGACGAGATAAACACATCCCCTTAGAGCGTTAATGAACCACACAGCGGAAATTAAATCAGGCAAAGTCTCATTTAACTTCACTAGGAAGCGTTAACGCCAGCAGTTTTAGTCCGTTACATTGCGTGCACGTGATACTAACCTTTGTGTCACACTACCACATGTGAGCGTGTTTATAATATGGATCCACGACTTCTCCAGGGGTTTATTTAACTCTGGAAACTATACTACTTATAGAGTATATAATTTTTCATAAAGTTGGTATAATTATAAAAATAAGAATATTAAAATGTAAAAGAAAGAATGTAAAAGCTGCAACTATTGTTATAATTATTTTAAATGATGATGAATAATTGGACCTCCTCTATGCTTTAGTCAGAAAGCCAAACTATAAGTTTTACCTTCCAGAGGATAGCAAATCCTGAAAGAAAACAAAGCACATGACGAAATTATGGTGAAGAATTATCCTAAACCAGTCAATTACATAACACTTACCTCTACGTTTCGTAATCTATCCCTTTCTTCATATGTAAAAAGCCTAATTTACATTAATTAGAGTGCATTTAATGTATTGTGGTTTTACACCTGACGAAGAGGTTAGATTTCAATCTTCGATATTTTGTGTTATGCATACACGATGGTTTAAATATGAAATTGCACCTTATAAGTTATTTGTAATATAAACTCGTTCCACTCGGGAAACTGATGCTAACATAACTGAACATTAAACTATGAAGTGATCTATAATATTTGTAATAATTCTGTACTATTGCGAGTGGTGATGGTATATAACACTGATGATATCTATGAACTCTTGATCAGTAAGTTTTGTGAGGTTGTAAACTCACAGATTCATCAGTAATTCAATAAGTAATGATTGTAATTCCACATCCCAACCCAATCAATATATATCAAGTGTTTATTTGATTAGTAACGTAACACCATCTTACTCTGTTCTTGTATCAGCGGGCTAATTGTTACTCGGTAGTTACATACTGCGTAGTTACGATATTATTAGTAGTTAATATAACGTGGATTTGTTGTGAAATTTGTGTCTGTATGTTCTCATTATAGTAATAATTTTACTAATATTATTATTAGTAAAATTATTGTAAGCTATAGGATTTTCTATCCATTTCAGTTATAGAAGTTAAATATATATTTTTTTTTACTTTTCTGAACGTTTAATCTTACAGGTGTTTACAATAAAGACAATAAGTTAAGCTGGCTAATGGGAAATCGCGTTTTAGTGCTTTGTAAACAACGTTAAAACGAGAACTATTGTGTTATATTCGCTGTCTTGAAATGTATGTACTAATAATTTTCAGGAAGATAACCAGTAAATCGGATTCAGCTTATACAATTTTTGGAGCTCAACTGGTTGATAACATGGTTTAAATCACAATTAATATTGTGAGTTATGTATTCGATTTTATTAATTTCAGAATAAAATCACTTGCAAAATTCTTAGTAAAATATTGTTTGTAGACATTTTTGGAATGCATAATTATAAAGCTGATGAGGACATATTATTTTCAGAATTAATTAATATTCTTTCGAATTAAACTCATAGAATATAAAGTTAATAGTTGAAAGTAAAGTTTTATAATTGTATAAATTTTTTCATTTATTAAAAGAATATTATATATTGATTTTATTATTATTTTATTTTATAATGCTACTTTTATTAAAACCCAAACAAAACAAGAAATTTTATTTCAACGTTTAAAATTTATTAGCAACATTAAATATTATTCTATTGAAATTATATTCTAATGTATAGTGTAATATTTTGACTTATTGTAAAATCGTGAAACTGCGCTATTTTGAATATAATATTATAATTTATTTTCGTATTAATTTCTTCATTTAATGTATTTTATAATTTTGAAATGTTATTGGATGAAACAATACACAACAAGTTATAACTTTGTTAAATTAACAAAGTACCATTTCAGTGAGTGCTAGAAACTGTGAAAATGATACACTGTTACCGTTTAATAATACACTGTACAGCTGAGACTCATAATAATGAAGAGAGATAAACGCAGCACTTAGTTGTATTTTATTGGCGGAATTAAAGTGAATTCCAGATATTTCTCTTCTTTCCGGAGAGAGTTAAACGTAGCAAAATATAAACTGTCTAGTTAAGTATGACAGCAATTTTGTAAGTAGAAAAGTTACAGGCAAGCGTACAATATAAAGCACATAAAATATACGTTCTGTAATATTATAACTGTAATACTATACATAATTCAGTGTTTATTTATTATTAACTTATGAGTTTGAACACTCCGAACACACTATTGTACAATTTGTTGTAACAAGAATTATTTATTGCATTGAAATAATTCATTAATTTATTCATTGTTATTAACTAATGATGATAAATCAGTACCATTGTTTTAGCAGAAATTGTTTTTGTAATACCACCAAGAAGTCGGTGTTATCTGTTCATTGAAACAGGAAATCGCTACTAGATCTTAAGCAATGCATTTGACGTATGAAACAGAAACGCGTCAGTTATGTCTAACGTAAAACTGATCTGTTAAATTTCATACAGAATTATAAAAGTTGTGTGCGTTTCTTTTGAAATAAACTTAAAACTTAGAATAAATAATAGAGTTTTGAAGACCTATAGATGGTACAATATATAACAACGAGGAGAATACATAAGTAGAGTTACAGAAACTACAATATTATAACTTGAACAGTACTGATTTTCAAAACCTTATATTAAGAGGCGGAGGGAATTAAATAAACAGAGAAACATAATATAAAACAAATTATTCGAATGATTGCAGTGGAGTCATTAAACATAAAAGAACCGGATCATAACTTCTCCTAATTACGTATATCAGGCCATTTTAGCTAATACTACAAAAATATGAATTAACATTTATGATTTTAATGAATAGTAAAAAATTAGTACGGTTCAGAAATCTTATAATTTAAATTACGGTTTTGAAGATTAAAACATGACTTTTACATTTTTATAAACTAAACTACTAAGCTAAATTTAATTAAAACTAAAAATATCGTATCTTCAATGGGTAGTTTTTATCTTAAAGAAAGACCGTAACAATAAATAGTTAATTTAATCTTTAGCCGTTTACAATTTCGGAAACCCACACATCCTGACAAACCATTCAGGTCTTCTTAAAAAAAAAACATAGCACAATGAACTCTAATACATGATTTGAGGTTTTTTCACGCCCTTATTACATAGATTGCATATTGCATTGATTATCTCAAAAGTTACCCACTATGTGAAGATGATCTTCACAATATGTTCATTATTTGTGATTAGGCTCACTATCCTAAAATTAACACTTGCTCGTGGAGAGGTAATTGGCTGCTTGCTGCTAGCTGTAAATCTGATGCTGCTTTTGGTAATTGGCTGAGGGTTATCGGATCATACTTCTCTAGGGAATGAAACAATTTCATTTCTCTTTGCAGTCTCTCGGCCAGCATCTCAAAAACCAAATAGCCTATAGACTTGGAATTTTGCATGAAGGTTCATTTAAATGGAAGCAACACGGAGTTCGATGATTGTGCATGTCACTTCACTAATTTCTAATAGCTGTTACGATTTCGTTACATTAGTCATAAGACCGTACTGATGGCAACGAGAAAATAGCTGAATAAATATATTTTTAAACAAACTGAGTACATATTAGATTTAACATGTTGTTACATTATTAACACCGGCAGTCAGCTACTCTAAAACGTATATCGGTTTGGTGACTTTTCATGTACACTTACAAAAATACCAAATGATTGAGTTGCTAAATAAATATTTTAAACCAGTAAGTGTAGTTCTCTCCTTAGAACTGTTCTCATTTAAGAACTGCTATGAAATTTAATGAACTAAAATTTATCTTTAGACTAAATTGTGCGTAAAACATAATTAATACATAAGAATGAGTTCCATGATGGTGCATGTCAACCCATTGAAGTTGGCTGAGAGCCATTGAAGCCTACACGATTTCTCCTTTGTCTGCTATGAAGATAACAATTTCTTATTTGTCCGCCTGTCCGAAGGATACTTGAAAAGTAAAGAGCTATAGTTTGAAATTTTGCATTCACTCTCAGCGAAGAGTATTATGCGACACATGGAATGGTGTACTGTCAACTTTTACAAATAAACTACCTCATCTTTAGGCCGGGAAAATTTTTCCAAGTTCTTACATGTTTTTGGCATCTAGCCTGAAATGGATCTGAAGGACACAGACATATTATTAAAACTATTCCTGCTTAATTAAAGATTTTGATATTTTTACTGAATGATCATACAAGTTTGTTAAACATTAGTTATTAATTTTTTAACACCCCCTTAAATTTTAACATAACCTCGAACACATATACTATGCAGCCGTTTAATTTAAAGATGTAGTGTGCTCACCGTGATTCAAAACCAATATAGTTTTGTTCAGGGAAAACAACGTAAACATTGTAGACGGCGTCATAGTAAATGTTCCGTAATAGAATATGTGTTCGTTATTGCGTGGTCAATCGGTATTCATTTCGATCATTCAGGGATTTATATTAACTAATGTAAGTTATTTCCACGAAGGTTAGCTTTATCTCATATTAATTAGTTTTAATTTTCAGTCGAAACCATTACATAACAATCTCGGTTTATTTCTGATTCCGCACTATTTATATTTAGTTACACGATTTATTTTTTAAATTTTAATTTATAAAATAACAATATATTCGTTTTTTGTAATTTAATTTTGAAATTTTGACTTCTATTTACTGGATTATTATGTTTTATGTAAAGGATCAAATAATAGGAAGTTTAAGTTAATAATTTAATATTGTTAATAAAGATATTTTGGATGTACTGAGTTATAATTTGAGAAATAATTTTATCTTTAAATTTCTTACTTTCTAAATAAAATAATGCTCTATTTATCCATAATCATGCCCAGTTAAGTCATGGAATTAACTAAAATTTTATTTTACTGAAATCTGTATAATTCGTTGCAATTTTATCAAAATAATAATAAAACTAATTGACAATGAAAACGTTTAACTAACAGCAAATCCCAAGTAAGCAATACAATAAATTTGCTATTACATATACTTATAAAAATATTTTGTGGCAGATTTTGGGTATAAATGGCTAGGTTTCATCACCACACAAGAAAGAAACAAATGTTTTCCAGAGCGTAATAAATAGAAACTTATTGAATCAAAGTCAAAATGTCAAATGTCAGTTAAATTTTGTAGGTATAACAAAGTTCTGTTAAAAAATCAACAATAAATAAAAAAAAATCATATAACTGGTTACTTTTATTAAGTAACATTGTTTTACCTGTTACGTGATATAAATACCTGATCTCGTGACCTATCCGTGGTAACCCTTCCATTGAAGGCACATGGAATCGTTGAACGTCCTCATAGGCTATTTGGACACAACGACAAGTATAAGTATAAAATGTCGTATATAATAGTATAATAGTCGATAAGTTTTGTAAATATGACAAGATGACTTGTGTTAAAATGGAGCGTAGGGTACCTATAGCTTTACACTGAGTTACCTCGCTTTCAGGCCGTCATGTCCTCTTCCGGTGACATCTTGCTACATCCGGTGACAGTGAGTCCACGTCTAGTTGAAATGGATGTTTGGCTGTGACACGATGTAACTTATCCGGCTCTTTCAACATATCAAACCTAATTGTTATTTTATTAAAAATATAAATGATACATAAGAACGGGTTAGGTGAGAATATGTAGTAAAATAAAGAATATATCAGATTTAATTATAAATGCAAACATACAATATAGCATTACAGGTCATTATGTAACAATAAATAACACAAATCGCTATTTAAACTTGTAAAAATATATAGTTTAAAAATATATGGTTCACTT
Source organism: Homalodisca vitripennis (assembly GCF_021130785.1). Lineage (NCBI taxonomy): Eukaryota > Metazoa > Arthropoda > Insecta > Hemiptera > Cicadellidae > Homalodisca > Homalodisca vitripennis. The sequence goes on from NC_060207.1 coordinate 37,261,056, forward strand.
ATATTTTTTAATAGTAAAACTATATAAAATATAAGTAGAATAGTAACTATATCAGGTTTATAAACACAAAATACAAAAGAAAAAGTCATTTTTATACGTTATATGTATTTATCCCGGTATCACATACATTACACATGAAGTTTCAACGGACAAACACATGTTTCTAATGTACAAAAGACAATATTTGATGAATTTATTGAAGATATTCATTAATATAAGCCATAAATTTGCAGATGATTGGTTTTGAAAATTATTAATATTTTTAATCATTTTAAACATATGAACTATTATGGTATGAAATGTAGTAAACTGTATTGCTAATTTCGTTGAAATGTCCTTCTAATATGTAAACTGTCTCATATATTCCAGTTGATAAAATATTCACGTTTCTAACAATTCTGTAGTTATATAATGATCATTTTATAGTTTTAATTAAGCTTTGTAAAATTACTGTTGATATTTTTGAATAGACAAAAGACAGAAAGATAGTTATAGAATAACAGTCAGAATGAGCCGATCTAACTTCTCGCATTGTGGGGTTTTGCAATTAAAATATACAATTCTTCACTGGGCCATAATATCAGAAACGGTAGCTCAGGGACACGTTGTACCGATTTGTGAAAGTGGATAATTATCACAGCAGACTTTTAGTTGTTAAAATGTGATGTATCCTTCGTTGACAGAAATTATACTCATGGAATGATTTTGTGTTTACTTAACTTCACGTTTCTTACCAAATATATTATTCATCTAATGAAGTATCATGTGAAACTTCAGGTATGCATTTCATATCGTTCTCGAGATGATCCTGCAGACAGATATACAGAAGAGAAATGTTGTGCATCCCCTGATAAACTGTGCTAACGCTCAGCCAATCAGTTGAACGCAAGTAAATGCTGCTCTAATTGAGAAGAATATCAGTTTATTAATTTGAACCCTTCTTGCCACATTTAAGTTGTTTTGTCCAAGCGATATTATGTTTATCGCATATTATGTTTCATAACATTGCGCTATATATTTATCAACAAACCAATTCTTGCCACGAGGGTGACTCATAGCTTTTATCGAAAAAACATAACTCAATAATGTATTTTATATTTTAATTGATATATTTACTGTATGTATCAGGTTTGTAACTTGGCGTTTGGTTATTTTCGTAAAAAAATGGCTGTCAGACATTCAAGCATTCATTCGTATCCTGAATGTCCTGTTAGGTCTAAGTACAGTAAGTAGAGACAAGGACACAATTAACTTATTTAAACAGAAGACCTTCAAATCTGTACAAAAATTATTTGTTAGTTAGTACCACACAGAGAAAATTATGTGCTTGAAAACTGTAAATGCTTACATGTTTATGTATCTGAATGTATACTGTAATTGATTCGTATTGTTGAACATTTAAACTATTAATGATAGTATATTACATGACAGCAATTATTATGTTCATTGCAACATTCAACTCTATAAATGCGTATTGAGTTTGATGGTCAAAAATTACAGACTCACTTAGAATCTACTAACATAATTGAAATGAAAAGTGTATAAATATGGCGGTGTTACTCATAGAATCATAGAATTCTTGTCTGCCACTAATGGTACCAACAGTATTGAACATACATTTAGCTCCACAGCAGGCTGTATGAACTACTAGATCTGTAAGCCACTGCACCATATACTTTTGTCGAGTTATTCTTATTCCTGACAATGTTCAGTGTTTAAAACTGCATTCTTTAATTCTTGTTTTAATCTTGTTTTAACTACTAGTAGCATCTGAGAGAGAAGCTGATAACCGTCACATAATTGTGTGTGAAGAGCAGAAGTAGTTCATCCCATCATTGTTGTTCATACTTTCGAGCCAGAAACTAGCTCAATGACTGGTACTCTTGATATGTGATCACCCTCACAGAATAACATTTACTTATAAAGGCACTGTTACTCATGTTTACTTATACGCTACTTCATGAGTATCCATGGCATACAAGTTAACCCCATTTCCCAAACTATGCTCGGCTATCGTCATCCATAATTAGTTTCTAACAAATCAAGATTATTTACATTTCATCTATCATCCAATAGAGCTATAAGTTATTTAACTCTCCGATTTAGTCTTCCAAGTCTATATGTTCTGTATCACTGTCTATGATCTAATCCATTATTTTCTTGCAGCGTTCCATAAACAACCGTAGTTTATCATTATAGCTATCATTAATTGCTTGATAATGTTGGATAATTGTCTGGAATATTACCAACCTGAATTCAGTTTTATGCAATTTTCACTGTAATTTGATAAGTACATACAATTCTTTATGTCAATCAATTTCTAATTCTGCAGAAATCAGAACTAGTAAGAACATGGCTTCAGTTTAACATGATTTCTAAAACACGAAATCATTTAGTTACAGTATTGGAACTAAAAGAATTTAAATGTTAATCATTAATTCGCAAGGCTTTTTAAACCCATCTACTAACGTTGTGTGTGTACGCACTTCTTAACTCATGGTTTAATTTTTATAAGACGCTACATAACACGATGATATTGCTATTGCTAAACATTATGATGAATCTATAAATTCCCAATAAATTATATAGACTATAATATCACATCCTAATCGTGGCCATGTATCTTACTGTAATACATTAATAGCCTAAGTCACTTCCTTGTAATTTTTAGTTATAGCTTTTTTTCTATTCTATAGAATGTTAATGTTTAATTTAATAAATAATAAACTACTCATTCCAATTCCTACTTATAAGTTTTAAATTTCATTTGCTGAATCAAAGTGCTGCCGTGTTCAAAGTTAACCTAGAAACTTGTTTCATCAAAGAGTCAACAAGTTGTTTATTACTTTTTTGCTCCGTGTTTCTGAATTTACTTTGTCTTCCAGCTGATAATTTACAAGCTAAATGACCCATAGACCACTATATAGTCAGTATGCCACAAATTACCATATTTTGTATTTTAACTTTACAAAATACTTTTCTTCAAACAATTAAAAATATAATTTAAGTAATAAATATGAGGCCGAGTAGAAAAGTTTGTTAAAACCCGTATAATTTAAAGTTACAAAATACCTTTATAATTGGAAGTCCCAAAAAACTCTGAGTTGATTTGGTAGGTTTACAGAATTAAAGTGGCTGTACTAACGTAAAATTTTAAATTAAAAGTCCATTATCTTAATACAGTAATTTAATATTATTTCAAAATATAACTCTAGCAGTAAAAATAATCTCTGCTTTCACTCTATGCTCTTGTCGGATAGGTCAGTAATAATACCAATTTTGTGAACTTATAAATCCTTTGAGTGCTTCAAATGGTTTTACAAACTTTAAACAACGTTTTCCACTAGTAAATTCTTTATTTAACCACAGAGAAGGCATCAAATCAAATCTTTAATTGCTCGTCACAATTACACATTGTATGGCAAACGTCAGAATTAATTATAAATTTAAGACTCGCATACCACATTACCACCACGTCCAAACTTACATAATTTTCATGCATTCCAGTCTCATTCATCCATCGCCAATCTCAACCCACTTCCAGTGCTGGAGTCAGTCATCGAATTGGGCGGTCTCCCAGTTAAACGCCAGAAACTCATCAACGCTGTCGAATGCATTTGACACCAGGAAGCGCTTAAGACGAGCTTTTGACGCCTTGGGCGTTTGGGCGTTTGTAATAGAATTTGGCAAACTGTGGATGAAATGAACACCTGCCTGCGAAGGCAAATGCTCATAAACCACCGTTCTGTGTCTTCCAGTACGGTAGTTATCTCTGCCTCTAGTCTCATACCCGTGTATGTCACGTCCCCTGGTTAGGGCACATTTAGACAAACAGAAAAAAAGGTGTTTCTAAAATTTAGAGACTGGGCAAAGTCAACAGTTGCAAAGTTTTGAACGCTGTCCTGCACGACTCTCTGAAATTCAACTTTGCGATGATACGAATCGTTTTTTTTCAATTTGAACACCCTCAGAAAATTATTGCCTGTTCTCAGACTTATAAATGATTTAAGCCATAAGAGCGGCACGCCTCGGATGCCATGAGAATGTAGTGTGTCAAGCAGTATTTCATGGTCAACGCAGTCGAATGCTTTAGAAAGGTCAAGGAACACACTTAATGTGTGATCCTGACGTTCTAGTCCCTCTACAACCATATCAACCAGACTCACCACTGCGTCTATCGTCGATTTATTTTTCCTGAATCCAAATTGGTGTTCAGAAAGCTGGTTGTTTTTATTAAAGAAATAAAGCACTCTCGTTAGAAAAATTTTTTCAAATATTTTGCTCAATACAGGCAAAATAGAGACGGACCGATAGTTATTTATTGAACAGGGATTTTCTTTCTTGAAAATTGGATGCACTTTGCAATTTTTAGGAGAGAGGGAAAACTCCTGAGTTAAAAGACAATTAACCAATTGAGTCAGTGGTTTCACGATATGCCTTGAGCATTGTTTTTATTAACCACCATTTTTTTAGCTGGTAATTGTTGAATGATTTTATCGAGCTCTTCCTCAACTACAGGAGTCAGAGCCATTGAGGCTGTTGGACTCTGTCTGCGAGTGGGATTCTCCTGTGGCAGCGATGGACGAGGGCCCCGTCCACAAACAACAGACGCAAAAAATCCGTTAAATTCGTCGGCAACCCTAGAAGCATCACTCACAAGGGTGTCCCCAATTTTGACTGTAATTTGCTTGGATTCTTGATGTTTATTGTTAATGATGCCCCATACAGGCTTAGAAACGTTTTTTGAAGAAATAATTGATTTTGAGACATCGTACGCTTTTGCAGCTTGGATCACCTTTCTGTAATTTTTTTATAATTTTGAAAAAAGATTTTGAACTGTTCATTGGATGTTTTTCTGTTTATTTCGGAGAAAAACTTGAGTTTTTCTCTCGAAACCAGAATGCCTTTAGTGACCCAAGTATTATTTACCTTCTTTGGACGAGGTTTGATCGTTTTTGTAGGGCAGCAGGTGTTGAGATGGAAACTCAAACACTCATTGAAAATTTGAAACTGCTGCTCTACTGGGTGTGAAGAATTTAGAAAATTCCACTTTTCTATTGAATCGGAAGCGTTGAGGAGAGCAATATTTTCTGGCCTAGTGTCTCTTATTGTTTAGGGAATTCTTGGTTCTCTCGCGATTTGTTTTCCACTAATGATAGCCTCTTGGCCATAGTGGTCTGAGATAGCTGTGTTGACCACCGAAACTGTGACATTTTCAACGTTTGTGATGATGTTATCAATAGCCGACTGTGTTGTAGCCGTCACTCTCGTTCGAGTTTTGACCAACAGCTCAAGGCCAAATGACCTCAGCAGAACGACTAGTCGCTTGGTGGAACTGCTTCGAAATCTTTCGCGGTCGTTTCTTTGATTGGAAATTTTGTGAAAACTAAATTTTGTCTCAGAAAAATTGCTACACCACCTCCTTTGAAGGTCTGGCGACAGTACGCTTCTGCCAATTTGTAATTTGGAATTTTGCATAATTCAAGGTTTTCGTTGTTAAAACCGTTATCGGTTACAACGAGTATATCTGATTTCAGCTCCTCACACATCAGCTGAATTTCATCCAATTTGTTGGTTGCGTACTGAGCGTTTTGATGGAGCAGTCTTAGGGAACCTTGAACATGTAATTTTTGATTTGTCTGATTTTTTTCCGATTTTGGACTGTCAATTTAGTCCTTTGCTGTAAAGTGGGCCCCTTAAAAAAAACTGAATTTTCTTTTAAGTTTGCAGGGCATCCTTTGGTCTGCAGAATGTCTGAACTGGAGGAGCGTCTCACGGCGTCCGTTTAGGAGACATCCTGTATGCTAGCTGGCCGTTGAGGGGTGGTCGCCGACTCTCCTCGGGCAGCAGCGGGCGTTGGCGTGCTGGCGGTGGAAGCAGCCGTTGCGCGAGGATTCCCCCAGAGTCTCGGTTGCGCCTTCATTTCTGATTCTTCAGTGGCTGGTCTAATCTATTGAAACTGGCATGATTCTGTATTAAAACAAAAGTTATAATGATGCATACTATTTGGCATACGCGTGTACAGAGATGTATTGCATATTTTTCGATCCAAGTTATCGATACAAAGACAAACTTATCATAACGTATCCTCAAAGATAACTTTTTAACGGTTGCAGATATAAAAAAGAAAAATTTTTGATGTTTTCTGTCACTATTACTTACATTGTATTCGTTGCCGCTGAAGGACCGGACTGGATAGCCCGTGTGGCAACGTGCTAGCTTTTTAGAGAGCCTCTTTTCGTTTTCCTATTAACAACAGTTTTAATAATATATACATATATTAAAAGCTAAAGAGTATTGAATGTAATACAAAATTTAATCTAATATTCCAAATACTTTAAACATTTTATGACGGAGAGATTTAGAATGTAAAATTGTGAGGCTATGGGCATGTGAAAATTTAAAAGAAATAGTATATTTACAAACAATTAATAGTAACAATAGATATCTTCGTGTAAGACTAGTAAAAAGATTCTTTCAAAATATATTCCAAGTAACTGTTATTAATTAAATTTAAAATGGTGATAAATGTAGATAAAAAGTAGCACTCACTTTAGGCTTAGCAATAAAAATTGTGATTATTGGCCACAAACGTGACTTAAGATTTTAAAAATTTGATTTTCAATTAAAGATATAGAATGTAAATAAATTACTACCAAAGTTCTAGTATCCTATGGATAATGGTGTGTAGAGAGTCCAGACTGTGATACCAGGTTTATGCGAGCAAAGTTTGGAGTAGGGTCTCGTAACTGGAAACTGTCCAAGTAGCAGCCCACTGACTCAAGCTGCGAAGTAATTAGTGGTGGTGGTAATCTAACCTCCCCTAGTATGTAGGGAGTCCAGACTGTGATACCAGGTTTATGCGAGCAAAGTTTGGAGTAGGGTCTCGTAACTGGAAACTGTCCAAGCAGCAGCCCACTGACTCAAGCTGCGAAGTAATTAGTGGTGGTGGTAATCTAACCTCCCCTAGTGTGTAGTGAGTCCAGACTGTGATACCAGGTTTATGCGAGCAAAGTTTGGAGTAGGGTCTCGTAACTGGAAACTGTCCAAGCAGCAGCCCACTGACTCAAGCTGCGAAGTAATTAGTGGTGGTGGTAATCTAACCTCCCCTAGTGTGTAGTGAGTCCAGACTGTGATACCAGGTTTATGCGAGCAAAGTTTGGAGTAGGGTCTCGTAACTGGAAACTGTCCAAGCAGCAGCCCACTGACTCAAGCTGCGAAGTAATTAGTGGTGGTGGTAATCTAACCTCCCCTAGTGTGTAGTGAGTCCAGACTGTGATACCAGGTTTATGCGAGCAAAGTTTGGAGTAGGGTCTCGTAACTGGAAACTGTCCAAGCAGCAGCCCACTGACTCAAGCTGCGAAGTAATTAGTGGTGGTGGTAATCTAACCTCCCCTAGTGTGTAGTGAGTCCAGACTGTGATACCAGGTTTATGCGAGCAAAGTTTGGAGTAGGGTCTCGTAACTGGAAACTGTCCAAGCAGCAGCCCACTGACTCAAGCTGCGAAGTAATTAGTGGTGGTGGTAATCTAACCTCCCCTAGTGTGTAGTGAGTCCAGACTGTGATACCAGGTTTATGCGAGCAAAGTTTGGAGTAGGGTCTCGTAAGTGTGTCGTGAGTCCAGACTGTGATACCAGGTTTATGCGAGCAGAGTTCGGTGCAGGGTCTCGTATCTGGAAACTGTCCAAGCGGCAGCCCACTGACTCAAGCTGCGAATTAATTAGTGGTGGGGGTAATCTAACCTCCCCTCGTGTGTTTGTGGTGTAAGGAAGATTGAAATGTTACACACGGTTGAGTGACACTTATACTAATACAGTGTAACATTTACAAAAATATTTATATATGGTTTTATCTAATACTGTGATAAAAAATATGGTTAGTACATATATGATAAACTAGTGTAATGTATAATATATATATATATATATATATATATATATATATATATATATATATATATATATATATATATATATATATTTACTGTATATTGATATTAAATCATCTGATTTAGTGCTTTGAATTGCGTGATTTTAAGCATCAATTTCAATGTCAGAATTCTCTCCTTCATCTCGAAATTTGATCGCACCCTATCGCGAAGTCAAATGTGGATGGTTGCTTGCAAGGGATATTACGTATAAAGTAGGTCAACTAGATCAGATATCTTTGAATAAATGTTTTCCTTGACTTCTTTACCTGTTAACAGGATATCACTTCGTCTATTTCCTTAACTTAATCTGAAAATTGAAAACCATGTAAGCATCTCACTTATTTACGTTAGTATCATATGCTACAATATAATTTATTTATAACAAAGTAAATGTATTAAAAACGTAATTAGCATGATCATTTAGAAAATATATGTATCGTGTATGAAACATAACAAATCATTTTGAAACATAGTTTATGAACCAATTTGGAGTCACTAGATGACTTTTGTTCCTGACATTAAATAAGAGTAATAGGTTTTTGGTTAGGTTAGTTTCTAGATTTCATATTAACAGCCATTTAGGATAACTTTCCACGAAAATGGAAAAAACATAAATCAGGTATTGATCAATCTATTAGTAATAATACCTGCGTTTATAACAGTATCTACATGTTACAACTCTAGGAAGAGACTTGATTTTATTGACTTTTGACTTAGGAAATACAACGTTTTAATTAAATATAATTGAATTCATATAAATTACTACTTGTGGAAATTGCGTAGTTCTAATATGAAAGATTTCATTAGCACAAATAATGTTTAATGTGTGAAACATATTGAGTGATCATTAGGCTACTTTACATGGTTATATTTTAAATTCAATTAAAACTACAACTTCCTCTAGTCAAAAATACTTATTATTGAGAATAAACACGAAGCAGTATTTAGCATTTAGCCTCAGTTGCTCTCATACTTTCTAATCAGTAACCTATTCGTGCATAACAATGCCATGCATTACTTTAGTGTTGGATATATTTCATTTATATTTAGTAACTTGATTCTTAAGTTTTATCTAAATAATCCGGGCCAAAAAGCGAGAGTCATTATTACATGACTTCGGTTTAAATAATAATGTTACAGTCAAATATTACCTAAATATTATTAAACATTATAACTTCTGTTATTGTCGTAAGGTCTCGCCCCAGAGACTCATAAATGCTCCCGTCAACAACATACCGTATAGGAAGGATATTACAATAATATGTGTAAAGCATCTTTCTTTACCTAAAAAAACCCCACAAATAACACACATCAGAAATTAATTACTAAAATTATGACATGTCTAGAACACATTAAGTTTTTTTGACTTTTTATTTAATTATGGTATTTTTTAGATCTTGAAATAATATTGTAAAATAGGCATATTTCAATATTTTATCATATTCTTTTACTCTTTACGAAGTTCTAAAATTAAAAAAACAAATTTACCCTGTCGGTGCATTTTTGAAAACATGATTTTGAGCTTAATTTAGTGTGAAATTTAAACTGCATTTAAGCTAATGGTTCAATGTGTTATTGTAAACTATTGCTATTTGTTAATAACTTTTTATTTCCTTTTCATAACGCAGTCAGTTTAACTTTATTCATTGAATAAAATATTGCTTTTAAGTCTTATTCTCACGAAAAAGTAAGACCAGTTAAATCTACCTTAATGTAAGGTTAATTGCAATTAGAAAACACAAGATCTGACTAAGGAAAATTAGCATACAAATTGCTAGTGGCGTGGCGCTGCCCATTCTGATCTTAACCTTATTACAATTATCTTGTTAAGACAATATAGCTTTGATAATATTGCTAAGTATTTTCATATAAATTTATCGCCAAATTTTAAATACTTGATTCGTGAGATTCGGAACATTGAGACGGTTAAATTATTTCATTATAACAGATAACGGTTATTTTTTAGCACTTACATATTTTCATGGTAATATATTGCTCTTTTGAGGTACACAGACCAGAATCAAATCCTTTAAAAATAATACGACATTTAACTAAGGTTATAAGTCATGAAACTGTATGACAAGGCGAGTAACAGTAAGAAAATGCTCCAGAGCTTCCTGTATCACCTAACCCCTGGTGAGGCATTTAATGAAAAGGTCGCTGAGTTGGGACTCTCCGGAAGGGTAAAGCTATTTCCCAGGGCTTTTGAAAAATTATCTTACGTATATAACTTTTTACAAAAGCTTCACAAGCTGTTTTAATTAAAGCCTTCCTCTCCAATTTTGTTGTTTCACGACTTGCAACAATATTATAGTTTTGTGTAGAAAATATTGTTGAACAGAGTTAATATTACAGAAGGCTGAATAAGAGAAACATATACATTTTATAGTTATGTAAATAAATAAAGCACCAGAAACACTAAATAAAAATGCGCTGGTATCCATACCACTAATCTGTCAATAACTCCTTTGTAATTTAAGTGCTTCGGATGGCTGGACGGACTCCCAGACGTATGACTCAAACATCTATGTTTGCTATATTTTTCCAAATAACAAATAGTCTAGGAGCCTTGGAGAACCGAAGTGGGTATTCTCCAAACTAACAAAGACGGGCTACTGTATACCGAGAATTCTGCGTTGTGAGGTAACAAACTTATTCAAAAAGCGATCATGCACGGTGGAAAGCAGATTTAATCAGTAGCGATGTTCATGACTAACGAGCATACTGTTGTGGTCATCATGGTTTCAGGCACAAGGATGTCACAAGGACGATGTTGTTTTGTCTTTTCAGAAAAGACAACACAACATCGTCAACAATGGATTGTGATGCAATACGTCATAGCAGACATGGTTTTCAAAATCAAAACATCCAAACTGTGACAAAATAATTATTGATAGTACCGCATTCATTATTATAAGTAAATATCGAGCATTTATTATTAACTTTTTCTTTGATACCGTACTTACTTTTATAGCTTCAAGCTTCCATTTTAAGCGACTAATTGAAACACCAGATATAAATCCCAAACGAAAAGGAACATTTGCTGTAAAGGCTCTGTCATAAATCTATTGGCTTTTATGTTGTAACATAAACTCTTGGAAATCAATGTACCGATTTTATACTCTGCAATAAATAATTTACGTGAGTTCGTTTCCTTAGATATACATCTAAATTAGAACTGAGTACATTTTAAACACTTAAGGTCTGCAACGCAAAGTGAATGCGTGTTCTTAATGACTAAATATACGTAAAAATACTCGTAAATAAAAATATCGTCAATTCATTACCTAAGTAATAACACAGCTGCTTTACTAATTAATTCAAGCCAAATATAAGACATACACAGTAATAAGAGGTAACAGTCACTTTATATTAATAATAAAATTACACTGGGTGTTTTTGGCTGTGCCTTTGTTTGTTTTGTTTTCACGCGAACTCAACCGATTGTACTGAAATTTTACATGGACATAATTACGGTCCCTGCGATGAATATATACATATTCTTATTTCAAAAACTCCTCTGGGCTACGCTCCACTAGTCTTTAAAGTCGCAAAAAATCCCATCTTGATTACTAAAGTTGTGAAATATTAATTGAGAGAGCATTACTAATGTAACCAACTGTTCTGTGTAAACATTTTTTATTATTTTCAATTTGTTTACATCTATAGTGAGCACATTCTAATGAGAGTAATTTCTTTTAATGGCAGGAATAACCGTTATTTTTTATGCCGTTTCAGATTTCAACGACTAGGTACGTAGTACTCATCTACCTAAGAAAATGTCTTAAAACATAAGATAACCCTTTGAAGTAGAACTATGATAGATGAAAATTCACTGGACTGTGGTTTTAAAATAATGTACTAAATGTACAGCTCTAAATGTACTAAAATATTATCAATATTTTTCGGTTTAAAAAGAAACACACGCTTAGTGTCACTGTTAATGTAGTTTTACCTGTACATTTTTCTTAAATACTAAGTATTAGATATAAAAGGCAATGTTACTATCTAAATTTCACTATATAAAACTGATGTAAGTTCACTTTGGACAAAAGTGGGCTTTTCTGATCTGTAATATATATTTTGTTGAACAGGAAATAAGGAAAAATTAATTATGGAGCAAATAATACTAAGAACAAGTAAATTACAATGGACATAACTATACAATTTTTGACATATTTTCTTGATCTTGGTAACAAGGCAAACTCAACATTTGCGTCGGAAATATAATTCACTCGAACCAGCAGTGGTCATACACGTGCAACAGGTACTAAATTGCCTGCAAAGGGACGGGTAACTGCTAGCAGTGCAGATATATGAGTTGTTTGAAGACTGTTATGAAACCTAAATTTGTTGCCTTTTGACAAAAGTAGGCTTCTCAGATCTGTGTATGTATGTATGTATATATATTTTTTAATTGTCCGGGAAAGAGACAAACTCAGCTATATAATACAAATATTCAGATCGGAGTGAATTACAATCACCATAAATATATAAATTTTAACATATTTTATTGACCGCGAGAAGAAAGCTCGACCTTGGCGTCGGAAATAAAATTCTCTCAAACCAGAGGTGCTCATACAATTGCAAAACCTGCGGAATTGCGTGTGACACCGCGGCTAACTGCTAGTACCATATGTACAACAGATTTTACAAAATATTAAAAAGTAAACTAAAACCGTGTTTTAATAAAAATTTAGCTTAGTGTACGTTAGCAGCAGTTTGTTTTTACAAACCACTAAGCTAAGGCTTATAATACTCATAAAAGTTTTTAGATACAACTCTAAAAAGTTACTTTCAGGAAACAACGAAAAACCAAAACCATGCACTGTGTTAGTCTGTTGAGGGCTTTTTAAAATTGTCAGAATCGTGAGTGAAAACTTTACACGTTTTGCTGTTTTCTTCTTTGTGGTTTTAGTATCTTAAGTAGAATTTCCTTTACTTGAACCTCTTATATTTGGCTTTCTGTATTCTTATAAAACGACGCCGATCCCGTATTCAGCTAGTTTGGTGGTAGCATCGTGGGGCCTGTGATGATGGTAACATTTACAAAGTTTTACCCATTGACAGCATGTCACACTGCAGTTCACAATGTGGTGGAGTTAAGTTAGGTGATAACAAAAGGTGGTGCTATAAATTTTGGTTTTGGAAAAGGTTTTGTTCATTAAATTGTTAAGCCCTTTAACATAACCTCCCGGAATACAGAAAAAATGGATAAATATTTTGATAATGAATCTACAATGAATTAAAGTAGGAAGCTTAGGCAATTTTGTAATCACCCATAAATAAAACCTGATGAAGATAAAAATGTAAACATTTACCACATGTAAAAGAGGTATAGTTTCAGGGAGAGAAATGCTTTTTATACATTTACGACTTAAAAAAATGCTATTACTTAGTTAAATATAATTTACAAAAACATTTGATATTATTTGACTAACGAAGTTAATTTTGTAATAAATAAAAACATTGCTCTCTGAAGCTATAACTTCAGTATAAAAAGGTTAATAATATTTTGCTGTAATTTTTAAATCAATATTTGAAAGGGATACTCACAAAGTCTGAATGTGCAGCAAAACTGCATCAGAATCGATTTTGTACTTTGAATTGCAAAATTATTGTTTGTGTGATGGCATTTCCTCTCAATTGTGTTTTCAATATTAACCTCTGAGTTTACTAAAGGACTCCCAACTATTGCAAACCATGTACGTCATTTTTTATATTCCACAGTGGCATATACATACAAGTATCCTTTGATACTAATGTGATACTAATGTATCTTTAGTATCTTTTGATACTAATGGGTAAATTGCTTAAGGAGACAATATTATTGTAAATAAACTTCAATACATCAACTATCAATTAATACGAGTCTAAATTACTAAATTAATCGTGGTTCTGAATTATATGGATATACTCACCTAGGTAACAAGAAATTGTGCATCTTTAAGTAGAGTGTTTAAGAACATGTTATTGTTTAAATTGAGATTAACAATTATTTGGTTAATTCCATTCATGTGCTGAAGTGAGCATCTACAAACAAATTAAATTATGAACGAAATGTAAGTTTATTTAGTCACTTAAAATAATTTTCTTAGTCCACATTTATGAATGGATAGTAGGATTGTTACAAAAAGCATATCACTACGTTTTGAGGATCACCTCTTCTTCAGGTGCGTACATTATATCAAGATACATTGTCGTTATTTAATTCTTCAAATTTTCTTCTTAAACTTAACATATTATTTTATGTATTCAAGAGATTTACATTAAGGTGACAGCTTAAGTAGAATAATCGAAAAGATTTGTAACTACTCATAAAAAACTTCAACATTTATGTTTAAAACATAAAAAAACTATTTAAAAATAGTTCTAAATGTTATAGGTAAAAGTAGAGAACAGAAATGTTCTATATCATTTCAAACCTGTTTTAATAATGGTATGATATTACAACTATTTCGCATCTTATATAATTTTACTGCACTCACATATAGAACTGGTGCAGGGTTATCATAAGAGGTTTAAAAAATAATACGCTGTTTAGTTCCAAAATTCCAAAATGATTTGATATAATGCTGTATTGAAACGATCACGTCAGGTTGTTGTGGATGTAGTATGTAGAGTGCGGTGTCATTACCAAGATATACTGCAGGGACGTGGACACAGCCACTGCTGGTCTGTCTGTAGTCTGATTACAGATTACTCAGTGATACGTGCTAAACCACCAATACAATAATGTTTCTAGAACAAAGCAATTTTTTCTGATTTGTGATTGATATTTTTAACTGACAGTTACTAACGACCCGATGATTTTATTTTAAGGGCCTCCTTCAAATTGTGTCGTCTTAAATCCATGTGTCTGTCCATTCCTGCCTTAACTCGGATGGAAACGTCTAGACAGTTTAAAATTGGTACAAAGTTTTCTCTTAGTCCAAAGAAAGAGCTATTGCTTTTTTATGATCAAAAAGTCAAATTTAAAGGAAGTAACTGAAACTCAAACTTGTTTACATTGATCTTATGAATGACCAAAAATGATGACAACAAAGCCGTAGATTAAAGCAACGTGTAAACATACTGATTAAAATCATACAAAATTTTAACATTTGTCTTAACAACACATTATAGCTATGGACTTGAATTTTTACATGTAATCTCTGTGACGCGACACATTTATTCATACCTCAACAGTGAGTAATGTTTGAAGAAGGCTGCTTCCCACATAGTTGGTAATCGTTATTAAGAATCACCGTTTACGGACCTAACGTCCTAATGGTCTTCCACGTCGCAGTAATTTCTATGAAAAATCTATTTAATTAAACCTCAACAGTGATTAATGTTTTTGATCGCAGTTTTGAATAGTTCACCATCATTAACAATCGTCGTTTACAAATGTTAGTTCTGACTGTTCAGTATAGTGATTGACTTTCTGACAGTTATATACTATGTAACGTCTGTTTAATTAAACCTCAACAGTGATTAATGTTTTTGATCGCAGTTTTGAATAGTTCACCATCATTAACAATCGTCGTTTACAAATGTTAGTTCTGACTGTTCAGTATAGTGATTGACTCTCTGACAGTTATATACTATGTAACGTCTGTTTAATTAAACCTCAACAGTGATTAATGTTTTTGATCGCAGTTTTGAATAGTTCACCATCATTAACAATCGTCGTTTACAAATGTTAGTTCTGACTGTTCAGTATAGTGATTGACTCTCTGACAGTTATATACTATGTAACGTCTGTTCAATTAAACCTCTACAGTGATTAATGTTTTTGATCGCAGTTTTGAATAGTTCACCATCATTAACAATCGTCGTTTACAAATGTTAGTTCTGACTCTTCAGTATAGTGTTTGACTCTCTGACAGTTATATACCATGTCTGTTTCAATTAAACCTCAACAGTGATTAATGTTTTTGATCGCAGTTTTGAATAGTTCACCATCATTAACAATCGTCGTTTACAAATGTTAGTTCTGACTGTTCAGTATAGTGATTGACTCTCTGACAGTTATATACCATGTGTGTTCAATTAAACCTCAACAGTGATTAATGTTTTTGATCGCAGTTTTGAATAGTTCACCATCATTAACAATCGTCGTTTACAAATGTTAGTTCTGACTGTTCAGTATAGTGATTGACTTTCTGACAGTTATATACTATGTAACGTCTGCTTAATTAAACCTCAACAGTGATTAATGTTTTTGATCGCAGTTTTGAATAGTTCACCATCATTAACAGTGGCAGTCGTCGTTTACAAATGTTAGTTCTGACTGTTCAGTATAGTGATTGACTCTCTGACAGTTATATACTATGTCTGTTCAATTAAACCTCAACAGTGATTAATGTTTTTGATCGCAGTTTTGAATAGTTCACCATCATTAACAGTGGGAGTCGTCGTTTACAAATGTTAGTTCTGACTGTTCAGTATAGTGATTGACTCTCTGACAGTTATATACTATGTAACGTCTGTTTAATTAAACCTCAACAGTGATTAATGTTTTTGATCGCAGTTTTGAATAGTTCACCATCATTAACAATCGTCGTTTACAAATGTTAGTTCTGACTGTTCAGTATAGTGATTGACTCTCTGACAGTTATATACTATGTAACGTCTGTTTAATTAAACCTCAACAGTGAAATCTTTGATGGAGGATGTTTGTCAAGGAGTAGACCATTATCATTAAGAATTGCCATTTACAAACGTTAGGCTTCTCGTCTCCTAGACTCATGTACTTAGCAAAGGATATTTAATTAATCCTCAACAGTGAGTAATGTTTGAGGGAGGATGTCTGCCACGGAGTAGATTATTATCATTAACAAATGCAGTTTTTTTTTCGAAAGCTCCTTGCGATACATTATTTAAAATGTCAACAATATGACATAACGCTGAATATTCAATTTTAAAATGTAATAAAAAGATTAATAAGTAAATATTGAACCTTGAGTTAATTTCTAGAAACCATGAGCTATACAGTAAACTCATTAAATTCTTCAAATCGCCTACTTAAACTAAAAGATTTATTGCAGTATTAAAGAGATAACCTTTTAGTACCTACATTACGTTAACAGCTTGAGCACAAAAAATAACTAGTTTGTAATAAATACTTAATACTGTAATTAATTCCTTATATAAATAATACTTGACCGGTGATGTTCGAAAATAGTTCTTAATTCTACATGTAAAAGTAGAAAACATAACTATATATTTTGAAACCTGCAATAATACTGGTAAGGTATTTGAATTATTTCATATATTATATCATTTTACTGCACTCACATATAGAACTGGTGGATAGTTATCACCAGAGGTTTAAATTTTTAAAGAGGCTGTTATTTTCCAAAATTCAAAGATGACTTGATACAACGTTCTAGTAACCGATCACTTCAGTATATTGTGGATTTTGTATGTAGAGCGAGGCGTCATTACCAAGATATACTGCAGGGACGAGGACACAACCACTGCTGATATATCTGTAGTCTGATTGCAGATTACTCAGCGGTATGTGCCAAAACACCAATAAAGTCATGTTTATAGAATGAATTAGTTATTGATGTTTTTAACTCCGTTATAAAATCATGTTTTTACAGACCATTTTTACTAAGAGTAATAACAATCTTATTTATTACTAGTGAAAGGAAAATATACTCGTTTAAGAATTCTAAACATTCTTAGGAACATAAATGCTATAAATGAAATTGTGAATAGTAGAAAATTATAGAAACAATAGTTTCCCATTATAGGAAAGTGTATTTACGTGATATACCAGTTCAAGACATCACTCACTTCCAGCAGGATGGTGCCTCAGCACATTTTCACCGTGCTGTACGACATTTCCTGGGATCTAAACTACGACGTCAATGGATTGGTAGGCGGAGCCTAATAGAATAGCCTGCTTAGTCTCTGGGCTTTACACCCATAGACTTTCTTTATGCGGGTCACATTAAATCAATAATTTATAAAGCAACAAGAGAAAAAGTTGAGTTTAAGAAACAGGATTGTTGAGGCCTGCAATCAAATATCACTTCAGACTTTTCAAAGCGTGAGAGAGGAGCTCACTCTACGCTCATCTCACTGCCAAATAATACGACGACTTCAGTTTGAAAATTTGATTTTATTTAGCTGCGTGGTGAGTTATTAAAACTATTGTTTTAGTAACTCTGACAACTATTATGGGTAGGAAGAAATATCGATCTCTAGTTTTCTCAATTATTCAACTTTGTCCATGCTCTTCTAAATCAGAGGTCACTTGCGAGGAGTTTACATTTAAAATTTTACCCCCGAATTCTCACATTGTTGTGGGAGACACAAAAAACTTTCAAAAACACCAAATTAAACTTTCTTTCCACATTTCACCACTATTCAAAGGATATCTCTTTATATAACCTTTAGCACAAAATAGAGGGGGGGGGGTCCTGTCCGTTTATTCACCCTGTATAAGAAACATCAAGTTCAATGATGACATATGTGATAACGTGGCACTGGCAACTTGCTACAACTATGAATAATATTGTGCCTGACTTGGTATCACATAGATTCTATTAGGACTGAGAAGTTTCTTGTTCAGGAGATTTATTAATTGAATGCAAGTTTGTTTAAATCAATGAAATAATTTTATGTTTTGGGCAGCTTTTAAAAGTTGAAAAACACATTTGGCAATTTCAAAATTGCCCTAAAACTAGTTATGTTCAGTTATATCAACGAAATGAAACATCTTCCTCACAATCAAGATCAAGCGAGAGTCCCCGATTTTTGGGTTATAAATTGGTAAATTCTTGTTCAGGGTATTACTGTATACAATCCCAGGGCTGAAAAATAACTGAGCTCTGTTTAATAGATACCAAAGTTTGTGTACGACTGCCTTATTTTTTACTTGTTAATGGTTTATTCACTGCATATTGTAACTGTAATTAGTTGAGCGTTAGCAAAGTCTATTACTGGAAGGGCTGGACAAATTTCATTTCTATATGTCTGTCTGTCTGTCCACTTGATATTTCTAACACGATGTGACCTTCAAGTTTTGTATTTCTATAAGGGGGACATTGAATTTGATGCCATATATCACTATATGGGATTTGGCCGAGTGTTAGCGAACATATTTATACTGGTCTTATGTTTCACACTGACGGCAATAACAAAGAATAGATAGAATAAACAAATTAATGTTAAACAAACTGAGTCCATAGTTTACTAAGTTTCATAATGACACATTAAATATGAAATAATGTTCTCCGACAGGTCGGTTGGGTTGTTGGATGTTTCTCCATGGCATTCGCCTGAGTGTTAGCAAACCCTTTAATATAAATATGATATTTAAGATATACTTGACCTTTAAACTTGACATTTTGTATATTTTGCTTAGCTATCACTACGTATTTGAACAAAATTCCTTCTCTGTGTCTTTGGATTTCTATCTGGCTGCGTGTCTGTTTTCTTACTTACTTACTCTTACTCCCTCGGTGCTACAACCCTCCATGGGTCTTGGCCTGGTGAATCAGTAGTCTCCATTGGGGTCTGTCCTCGACGACCTCTCTCCAATTTCTTGCTCCAATCTTTCTTAGGTCAGCAACCACAATCCGTCTCTCCATCTCATCCGAGGTCTTCCCTTGGGCCTTGTATTAGCAGGAGTCCACTCAGCAACCTTCTTCACGACTCTGTTGTCGTTCATTCTCGTCAGATGTCCCGAGCCACCTAATTCTTTGGGCCTTAAATGAAGCGTACAATATCCTCACCGCTCAAAAAATCAAGCAGGTCCTGATTTTTTCGCCTCCTCCATGTTCCTTGTCTTAATTCAGGACCGTAAATTCTTCTTAAAATCTTTCTTTCAAATATTCTCAATCTATTTATGTCCTGTTTGGTGAGTGTCCACGCTTCGCAACCATAAACTACGACAGGCCTGATTACAGTTTTATAAAATTCTCAGTTTGGCCTCTTTATGAAGAATGTTGGAGCTGAAAAGTTTCTTAAATGCAAAGTAACATCGGCCTCCCGCAGCTATCCTTGTGTTAATTTCTTCAGTCACGCTGTTGTTTGCAGTTAGAGTTGATCCAAGGTATTTAAAAATTTACTACGTTTTCTACCTCATTGCCATTTACCTCCAGATCCACTCCTCTTTGTCCCATTCTTGTCATTTTCAGGTACTTAGTTTTTTCCCAGTTAATAGTCAATCCAACTCAACGCTCTTTCAATATCTTCCAGCTTCTCCAACATAGCTCTCTGGACTTCTTGCAGCTACAACAATATCATCAGCATATGCTGATAACTGACTCATTCTATATGTGATATCACCTACGCAATCCACATTTCTCAATGCCGCTTCAGAACCAGAATGAAGATTAATGCTGATAAGGAATCGCCCTGCCCTGACACCTGTTTTTACGTCAAATGGTTCCGTCAACTCATTATTGACTCTAACCATGGCTATGGATCCTTCCAGTGTTAGCATTACGAGCTTTATGATTTTCCTGTGGTACTCCTAAGTGTTTAAGACAAACTTCCATCCTCTGTCTATTCACCTTGTCAAAAGCCTGCCTGAAAGTCCACAAAAACACAATGCAGGTCCGTTCCAAATTCAGCACATTTTTCAAAACAATTGTCTTACCATAAAAATGTTGTCCATTGTTGATCGTCCACGCCCTGAAACCACATTGGTAATCTCTTATACAATGTTCTCCATAGTCTACTAGCCCTGTTATGTATAAGTATGGAAAATACTTTATATGTAACATTGAGAAGCGTAATTCCCCTATAGTTTCTACAATCTCTCCTGTCCCCCTTCTTGTATATAGGTATGATCAGTCCTTTCTTCCACTCCTCTGGCATTCTTTCTTGTTCCCCACACTTTCGATATAAGTTCGTGGATAAACCTTCAACAGCTCTTCTCCGCCATACTTCAGCATCTCTGCTGTTATAGTGTCGCTTCCTGGGGACTTATTGTTTCTCATCTTCCTTATTATTTTCTTCTATCTCTCCCTCCCTGGGGGGTTGTACAAAGTTATCAACCTGCTATGGTATCTCAAGATCAATTTCTGGTAGCAGAATGTCCTGTTCTTTGAGTAAGTCTTCGAAATATTCTTTCCATCTTGTCTTGATTTCCTCCATCTCTGTTATCACGTTTCCTTCTTCATCAAGATGTACTTGTGATTTTGCCTGGTATGCATCCGTAATATTTCTCATATTCTTGTAAAATTTCCTGCATTCTTTCTGCTGGTAGTTTCTCTCTAATTTTTCTATTTTACTGTTTTGCTGCTTCTCTTTTTTTCCTCCTCATAAGTCTGTTTGCTAATGTTCTTTCTCTTCTGTAATTCTCCACATTTGCTCTGGTTCCAACTTGCAAAAGCTTTTTTCCTAGCCCTGATTCTTAGAGTCCAATGCATTTCTGCATTCTTCATCAAACCAGTCCTCATTTCTTTCAAATTTCCTTTTACCTAGTACCAGTTCAGCTGTGCCCTTCATTGCTTCTCGCAGGTAATTCCAATGCTCTTCAATTGATAAATCAGTCGTAAGTCCTGTTAGTCTATCACCCAGTTCTTCCTGAAATTGTTGCCTCACATTTACATCCGAGCTAATTTTTCCACGTCCCACTTTTCTACTCTTGTCTTCCTTGCTTTGACAGTATTCGCTATACGATGTCTGAGAACTCCTCTCACCAAATAGTGATCACTATCACAATTAGCTCCTCTGCATGTTTTTATATCCATTATAGAAGTAGCCCATCTCTTTGAAGTTAAAACATGGTTCAATTTGATTGCAGCTATCCCTCCCAGGCATTTTCCATGTCCCCAGATGAATCTTTTTGTGAGGAAAGCAAGTACTACTTACAATCAGCCTCTGAGCTTCAAGCAAACATGCATACTCTTTCTCCATTCAAGCTAGTTTCTTCATGCAGACCACACTTTCCTGCTACCATGTTGTTCTGCTCCTCTTTTCCTATTTTTGCATTGAAATCACCTAAAACCACTTTCATATCATGCCTAGGTATTTTATCACAAACTCTCTCAAGTTTCTGTGTAGAAATCATCCACAATACCTTCTTCATTATCCTCTGTGGGGGCATACACATTTACAAACGAAATATGCAAAACTTTCCTTTGATCCTCAATTTACAAATCCTCTCACTAATTGGTTTCGAAACTTAATACCGCTTTCCTAATTCTTCGCAGCACAAAAAACCCAACACCTTTTATGTCCTCTTACATTATTGGATCCACTGAAGTGAAAATCATAATTTCTTTTCTTGATCGTTCCACTATCTTTCCACCTTACTTCTTGCACTGCTCCAATGCTGGTCTTATACTTTTCTAGCTCTTGTGCCACCTCCTCCATTTTACCTGCTTTAAGCAGTGTCTGCACATTCCATGACCCAAAATATATATCCGTATCCCTTCTCATAACCTTATTAACTCGCCTTGGTCGTCTCCGTGAAATCCGTCCGGCATCTTCTGATTCATTATTCGTAACTTGGCGTTTTTTATGAGATTGGGTTGTCAGCCCAATGCTCAACCCCCAACCTGGAGGACCAGGAGTTTGATTTTGGAGTCTTCTTCTCCTAGACAGTTGCTTTTGCCACAGCTTACAGATCCTGGTCTAACCATGGTTTTAAATCAGAGCCTTCCTTCTCCTAGCCTTTGAGGAACCAACCCCTATCCGTACAATGCAGTACGGAGCAGTGCTTATTTAATGGCGGCACTTGCTCGCCATGTCACAGCATCGTCACTGGGCTCTGTGGTATTTAATAGTTGTGACCTCGCCACAGGTCACCCCACCACGCCCTGTTAATGCTGCCGCCTCGGTCCGGGACTGCTTATTTGGCATAGTGCCTTATTCGCAGCTGTCCACCATATCTGATGGACGTATCGCTATCCGCCACCTGCGACCCGCCCAGTAGGTGAGGCTCCCCCTGGGTGTCTGTTTTTCCACTGCATATATAATGAATATACTGAGGAACTATGGAGTTCAAACTTTGCAAGAAACTTCATTTCTACATAGACAAGAATAAGTTTTATGGTAGTGTATATCTATCCATAGAGCTATCCGTTGGACAGGAATTAGAATATATATATATTGATATTATAATAATACTAGAAATTCGTACTCTACTATATAATTATACGTGCTACCATCTGATGAGGTAAAACATGCCATTGCAAGTAAAAATTGTCAAAATTCTTTGAAGAACAAACTACTATAAAATTGACTGTAGAAAGTTAAAAATACTCATTAATTACCAAGATGAGCATAAATTATATTATTATTATATTGTATATAATTATATATATATATATATATATATACATTGTATAAACAATAGAAAACTTATACTATAAAAATAAAAATAGTTAAATAGTTAAAAATTATTGAATGGTATATATTTAACTAGTGTTACTGATTGAACTGTTGTTATTTGATAGCAATAAGTTGATTGATCCGATTATATTGAAATAAAACAAAAATCGACAAGCACAATATTTATTTAAAGCAATCAGTTTTATTGAATATGAATATTTGAAGGGATGCCTGTTGGAATTCAAATGTGGTTAAAATGTGTTTATTTAACGCGTACCTCTCTTTTGCATTGAATCTATTCGCAATTAATGTTACTTGTTTTTATATAATATTACAAATAATATATTAATTACCACTCGTGAATTACAACACATTTTCCAATATTAATTTAATTTTGCAAGGGCTTTCAGATTGAACGTTTCCATTGTCAAGACTTCTTGAACTTGTCGTAAGCAGGTTGTAAATATAAACTGGAAACAGCTTGATGTACTACATCCAATATATTCTAATTCAAACGTTTTGTGCCACGATGAAAATCCAGCGTTGCTTTTAATAATTCTGCCATAATTACATATATAAAACTAATAAGTATTCAATGATGAGTAGAAAACTCGGTTGCTCCGCCGTGCTTAGAGATCCCATCGTCTATCAATTGTGTACCTAATGAGACAATAAAACTACCCCTTCACCTATTAAGAAGTATCTCAGAGGTCGAAACGTTGTAAATGTTTCGTTTTAGCTTTTTCGTCGTCGAATTTCTTTGGATCTCTTCAGACGAACATGACTCAGATTTCAGGAGTCAAGTCTGAGACAGCGTTTATACTAAACGCTGCAATAAAAGGAGGTGAACTGGAGCTAAACACGTTATCCCAGTAGCAGAAAAATATTCAATAGACTAAACATCATTCACGTTTTTCAAAATATCATAATTGAAAATAATTAATCAAATCTCAGGAAATGTACTAAAGTAATCATAATACGATTGTTAGTCAAACATATTTCACCGTTACAATGCTACATAGTGCACGCAATTGCAATAGAAATAGGTAAAGTTCAACAGTGTTTTACTGTTGAGACTAAAGTAGGCAGTTACATTAAACACTCGCAGAGGTTTAGCGGACAAGTGGAGAGCCGCATGTGGTTTAGAGACAAGCCGATTTGGACCCTCCGTCCACACAACTGTCCGTGGTCTCATCACTTTAATTAATTATACTTGTACTCTTATACAAGTATTGTTTTGGCACACTAAACATCTTCACATGATATACACTTGTAGGTAGAACAGTTAATTAGATATTAGAGCCTAAATTAAAATATCAACCCTTAATGTACATGACGCTGACAACGCAACACTTCAAAGGAACGAAAGAAGCCAGGGTGAGTGGTCCACACCTGTGGAAAAGCAATATAGTGCGCGTACATAAAGAGAACAAGTGTTTCAGCTCACTCTGGAACACTCTCAGCTAAAGCTTGTTTATGTCAAGTTTTATGTCACCTTGTGAATATTTTATCTCGCCATAAAGTTGTCACAGATAACCTCAACCTCTGCGCTGTACGCTGTTTCTAATCACATCTCAAACTATAATGTACCGGTATACATTTATTATAGCCATCTTTATTTTCATAAAAATTTTTGTTATCACACTGGAATATTTAGTAGACTATAGAAACCAACATTCATTGCAGCTTGCATCTTGATTTTACAGCTTGTATTGCCTAAAAATACGCTTAGTGATTTTTATTGGCCTAAGCAATAAGTAAATTTGGAAGGCCAAAAGAAGAAGCATAATTGTAATTATTTTAAACATGCTAAGTGATTTTATTGGTCCTGAGCAATAAGTAAATTTGGAAGGCCAAAAGAAGAAGCATAATTGTAATTATTTTAAACATTAGACGAGTATAAAGAAAAAAATGTGTCTATAGTTAACTGTAAAATTATTTAAATAGGAAATAAAAACAGGAGAATTTAGTCCGGGATGGAGTTTACCCTTTGTTCATCCAGTGTTACTTCTCTTGTTGTTGTCATCTCGATGACATAGTGGCGCCTCGTTCCTGTTTCTAAAATAGTGAAGTACGTAAATCTGTATTTTTATAATACGGACCTTTATTGCTGTTCTTGTTAACTTTTCAAAATAGCTTATGACGTTTGTTTTAGTTTTAGGTAAGTGCTTACTTGCTAGTGAACTTCATTCACTAGTACGGCCATCAGCAGACTACCACTGAAATGTTAAACAATGTTATTAAAAAGAAGGCTTTCTTTCTTGTTTGAACACTACAACAACCAATGTTAAATATATCTAAATATTATTCTCTCTTTGAGAAAAGAACAACAAAAACTGTGTGATGAACTAAAACAATGTTTGCTGTCTCTCTGCTGGATCCCATTATTTGACCCAACGAAGCGGCTGTTGACTTGGAACTTGCCACTTTGTCTGACGAGTTTTGTTGTTCACTTTACTTATATATAACAACCCTAGATAAATTATTTACTGTAGTGGTGGCACACATTAAAAATTAGTTTCGTCATTTAAACTAAGGAATTCAATAAACTTTTTGAGGTACGAAATTAATAAACTGAATAAACTGACTCGAGGATATAAACAACTTCTTAAATACATTACTGCCAAGAAGTTATATATCCATTGTTTTGTTATTGTAAAATATATATGGAGGATGAAATTACTTAAAACTAATATTGTTATTTTTGTCCAAATCCAAAAAAACAGAAGTACTGTCCCTTTGAAATACAATACCGTGTGGAATATGACAATATTTTATGAACATTTTGAAGTAAAATAACATAATAAATCTCTTTTCTTCAAAACCGCTTTTTGAAACAACGTCTACTTTAAATTTGATTGATCATAATGAAAGTTTAAAATTACATGATATTTGGAACACTGCCACGTATATGTCTGTACATAAGTTTATTTAGATCTATATCATCCTCAGAGCACCCAAATCCCTAT
This sequence comes from Homalodisca vitripennis, assembly GCF_021130785.1. NCBI lineage: Eukaryota > Metazoa > Arthropoda > Insecta > Hemiptera > Cicadellidae > Homalodisca > Homalodisca vitripennis. The sequence continues at coordinate 37,287,243 of NC_060207.1, forward strand.
ACAAACCGATACAACGGTGTTTCGAAGTACCCAACACAATGTCACCTTTGACCTTTTGCCCTGAGTCCCAAAATCAATTGAATTCTTCCATGGAGAAAAAGGGACCTATATTCCAAGTTTGAAGTCTTTAGGACCTTTTTTATTTAGAGTTATCGCATAGACGATTGTAGAGATATACAAACACACAGGCATCGACGTGATCTTAATAAGGTATATTCGAGTCCTTAATACTCTGAGTAGTATACTGTAATGAATTACCTCTACTTAATTCATTTGTCGATTAATAAACAGCTATCACGCTAGTTCTTATAGTTATGAAAGTCCATTGACTGCCTTGTAAAGCTCTATGAGTTTCATTCATGACTATGCGGGTAATCAGGTCGGGACAAGCATGATCTTTGCGGGACCACATTACCCCGATTCGCTGTGCTCGTTAGTTTAATCGAAGTGGCTCGTCATGCGGATGGCTCGTCATACAGATGGCTCGTCATGCATAGCTCGTTGGATCTGACTCGATTACTTCACGGATCGATGACCCAATGACCTAAACATGAGTAATGTTTTAAGTACTAAATCGTTGGGCCTATTCTACAGTGTAATCGGACCTATTGGGTCCTTTGATGTCCAACCCTTGTCCGTTTGTTTTCATAATCCTCTGTAAACTTGGAATGCCACAATGTTTAGGCACACATTCTCAGTACTGTTTGTTCATTAGTCAGGTTAGCTGGCCATATGTCTAGTAAAAGATAATACGTTAGCCATTGCTATTTTGCTGACACTACTGATCAACTAATGTACATTTAACATTTTATACAATCCCCATTAAAAGGTATCTTTCAAATAAAACCTGAATATTTTCATCAATGTAGATTTTGTGCACTACAATAATTAGGACATGGACTAAAATAACAAATAATATTGGTCAGTGTAAAGCCTTCGTTATTTTCGTTATTTTATACGGCTCTATAAATTAAATCTATGAAAAAGACTTGTTTTTAAAATAATCCTGTTATTTTTCACAGAAGATTATTATAATCCTATCAAATTGAGTTCAAGCTCACCAATTCCTGTACCTTGACACTGGTAATGAAGTGTTCTATACTCTTATGGAAAATAAATAAAAGTATGTTTACAATTCGAATCAATAATAAAGAAGGAGCATTACGAAATGCACTAACGCTTCACTAGGAGTGTCATTTAATTTCTTAGATATATCTAAAATCGATTTATTTGAGTGATAGCAAGAGGGTCTTTGCATGTCTGATTTTGATGTAGATATAAAAGCAGACAGAAAGAACGGTGAGTTAATATTTTACGAACAAAAAACATGGTGAATATCATGAACAAATGAAAATCTCATATTCCTTATGAATTGAAAATCTTTAATACAAATAATTTCAATATATCCTAAAAGTCCTTAAACATACTTTCATATCTATAGAAATTCTTTTGAAGGAAAATTCTTTTAAATTACTTTTGAATTTTTAGTTTTGCATTTTCAATGCTTTCGAAATTGCCAATATTGAACAATATTAGCTGTGATGGTTTCCAATTTATTTCTAAATACATAACTATAAAGGTTTAGTTGAATATAAAAAATATGGGTTTTTGCTAACTCAAAAAGTTTGTATGATAAAAAAATTAAATAATCTATTTTTACTATGGATTTTTCATATTTAGTTTGAACCAGGCATGCTGAATGCAGAACAAAACTTCTACAATAATAATCTCTAAACATAACAAACAACGTCTTTCGATATCGCCGACATGGCTTTTACTGTTTTATACTGATATACGAGAGTTACTGTTATTGCCCAGAGAATGAAAAATTTATACTCAATAAGGCTTACTAAACTTGCCAAAAAGGTTCATTATAATAAAAATATCTAAACATTTATAATTGCATGGGTATTTACAAGTGCTGATACAAGTTAAATTTATTAAAGATAAAAACTTCTCATTTATATATAATTGTTATAACCATTACATCATATATTAGAAGTATAATTCTATTTATTTTCTTGAATGTATTTGAGTAAGGTTGTTTAATTGTGAAGGTAGTTTAGAAAGTTTCTACAAAATTAGGAAGCTGATACGATTTTTGTTTCAGTTCTCATTTTTCCCATGGCTACTAATCTTTTCCAACATACAATGTAACAAACAATAAAAATCACTTACGTCTTCATTCTCTACATATATATGTATATATAATATATATTATATATATATATATATATATATATATACATATACAGTATATATATTGTATTATATATATATATATATATATATATATATATATATATATATATATATATATATATTGGGGTGAGTACTTATGATTTGAGTGCATTCAGAACTACATAATTAACTTTATTAATTATTACTATTGTAACCATAAAACAAATCGCATGAATGTTTTAATGTTGAGATAAAGCTAACAAGCCAAGGTATGGTACTGCGACCTGCGGTTTTTTATGCTCGCATCGAAAAAATACTTACACAATGAAATTCTTGAAAAATTTCGGCCTTGCTGAACTAGTAACAAAGTATTGTTTCTCATCTGTTTCCAATCTAACCCAGCAAGATGTAAACTAGATATGAATATTTCTTAATTATTCTTGAATATAAAAGTTATAACATATACAGAACTCTTCGTTACAAGTTTTCCATAAAGTTTTTGAAATATATGACAGCAAATTATTGCCATTGTGTAAGGAGTCAAATCTCACTGTACATTTCTTTTTGTTCCTAGTCG